>NC_056728.1:309368010-309570510 GCF_019279795.1 Protopterus annectens
TGCATTGATTGTGGTGCATACTAGTGTCCACTGTACATAGAGAGAGACTCTGATATTCTAAATAAAAAAGGTATTTTCTTTCTACAGGTGGATGCATATATCCATCTATGTCCATGATTACTCACTTTGGCCTGTGATCTCAGAGCTCCTGTTGAAAATCTACAAAAGATGCTTGCTCTTTTGGAGAATGTTTAACTGTCATGTTGTTATTGGTTACTATTCTAGAATTGGTTATTGTTTTACCAGTAAGCTGTGTTGGGAAACCATTGCTGTTTCCAGGTTATAATATTGTGTAAGTCTGAAGAGCTAATTTTCAAATGAGTGTGCCAAATCTCACGTAAAAATTATTATTCTAAGTGTGTGTCTCTCGTTTAAGAGACTCGCCTGTTGAGGGGGATTGTCAGATATGAGCGTATTGGGGGGGGGGCTGTAGACGAGTACATCTACAGCATGGCTGATGCAGAAAAAAATTGCACACCATGCTGCAGACCTCCAAGTATTCATTGACTTTAGGAGAAAGCATTTCCCTAAGAAAATCTATAAGAAAGAGCAGCAATATAAGGAGGCTGGGGGTGGGGGGTGGGGTGGTGCAGGATCATCAAGCAAGACCAGTGAAAAGGCAGTCACCGTACCTTAACCAGCATGTCTGCTTCGTAGTACCTGGTGTCTGATGCGTCTGACATCTACTAAATCTCCTTGGATGCAGACATGCAGGTAACTAATGGAATATCTTCCAGGTCAAGTACCATGAAAGATACAAGTTGATTGCACCTTTTTTTGGGTTAGAGTGCCAGTCCTCCAATGTTTGTCTGCAGTGTTTTCTGAAAAGGAAGAAATCCTTCCTCTGCTGTTGATGTCCTGGGAGCAGGAGAGTAATTGCTAAGAGGGGCACAGGATTATGGGTGACTGGTGTTTGAAAAGCATTTCTTTTATCTCAGAGTATTGTCCCCCCGAGAAAGCCAGGACAAGTGGGGGCACCTTGTCTCAGGAGGTAAGATTCCAAGCCAGGACTCCATTAAGATCTGATGCACCTAACTGAAGCATTTTTTCAGCATGGCATTTCTGGAGAACTACTACAGCTCAGATTCACCTTTGTTTTTTTTATAATGTAAGGGGTGAAGGGACTGTTGCTCATTTTGTTCATGCCTTTGCAGTAGAGACTTTCTAACTTTGATCTTGATTTTTCATAGCCATCCAGCTCAACGTCATGTTATGAATTTTAGATCATAGATTACTGTGTTTATTACAGGATGTTCTTCTAGTTTCACTATTGCAGTATTTACATTTGGGTTATCTGCCTGCAGGTAGCCCTCAGCTGGCCTGAATATCAAAGTCTTGGGTCCTACATCGGATGCAGTCTCATCTTCCATGATGTCAGGTCGCCAGGGGTATGAAGCATGCAGCCGACGCCATTACATCAGTCTTTCTTGCTGAACAAGTTGGAAAACATACTTTGCAATATGGTTTTGATTCTTTGGAGGCCTCTTGCAGGGCTGCTGTAACTGGGTCTGTGCTAAGGAGGCATGCTTGGCTCAAAGAACAGTCTCTGCCTGATCATGTTAAAGCAAAATTGTTGGATGCTCCTTTACAACAGGACCGTTTCTTTGGTAATAAGGCTGAAGAAGTTCTGAAAAAGATGGAAGATAAAGCTAAATCTATTGAAACTGTGAAAGATTTCTTACAAGTGCAACCTCCAAGATTTAGTAGGCACTGGCCTACTAAGAACTAGTTCTTTCCACTTCCTTCGAAGCCACTCAAGTCAAACCCAGACATTCCAAAGGCACCAGGTTTTAGTCCCAAGGGACTTTCAGAACAAAGCAATGTGGTGCCTCCTCTTCCAAATCTGGAAACAAGACACCTCCCTATGGTAAGTAGTCTCAATGACTTCCCTCTACACTACACTTACCAAGCACTTACCTTTTATCCGCCCCTTTGGGGGGAAAACTGGCTCTTCATGCAAAACACTGGCAACTTATAACCAAGGACAAATGGGTTTTAAATATAGTATCCCAGAGATACAGATTTCATTTCCACACATTGCCAAGTCCAAACGGATGGTCAGACCTGCCCCCAAATCAGTGGGCAGAGGCCTAACAAGTACTTTCCCTCATGAGCATGGTGGCTATTCAGCTAGTACCAGAAGAGGAAAAGGGACAAGGTTTCTATTCAAGACTTTTCCTGGTACCCAGAAAAGACAAATCATGACATCCAATTCTGGACTTATCTACTCTAAACACCTTTCTGGACATTCCAAAATTCAAGATGCTCACTCTTCACCAGTTATTTCCTATGCTAGGCAAAGATGCCTGGTTGGCAACTCTGGATTTAAGAGGCTTACCTGCATATCCCAATCAGGGAATCTTGCATAAGATATCTCCGCTTCAAAGCAGGCAACTTGCATTGCTAGTTCTTTGCACTGCCCTTTGGCTTATCTACTGCACCCAGGGTCTTTACAAAGTGCCTGGCTCCAGTAATTGTATTTTGCAGGCAAAGAAATATTCAAATATATCCATACCTGGATGACTGTCTAATTCAGGCAGAAAACAAGGACATTCTTCTAAAACATCTGGCATTTGTAAAAGGGGTTCTAACTTGTCTTAAGGTACACTATAAACGAAAATAAATCACAACTGGTACCCTCTCAGAAAATTACATTCCTGGGTGCAAGCTTGAATACAACAGCCCAGATGACTTTCCTTACGCCAGAAAAGCAAATTCATTTGGTGACTTACTTCAAACAGGTGGCCACAAAAACCCAGTTATATCTGCAAGACAAATTCTGCAGGCTTTGGGATTCATGGCATCCTTCATTCTACTGATTCCATATGCAAGACTGCATATGAGGAAACTTTGGTCTGTGGAGTCAACATTGTCACAGCCTGGAAAACAATGATTCCTCTCATTCCCTGCCTGCAACAGGAGTTTCTTTGGTGGGCAGAGACAGGTCACCAAAACAAGGGACTGTCATTCACTCTGCCCCCTGCCACCCAAACCCTAACTACAGACGCAGCAGACTATGCTTGGGGGGGCCCACCTGGCAGGGAACATGCATTCAGGGCAAATGGAGCCCAAACCAAATGCATCTGCATAGCAACCCGAAAGAAATGCTATCTGTTCAGAATGCTTTGACAGCCTTCAAGGACTTACTTCATCCAGGACAACTACTAGTAAGGATGGACAACGCTACTCCAGGACAACTACTAGTAAGGACGGACAACACCACTGTTATGTGGTACATAAACAAGCAGGGGGTACACATTCCTAACCCCTTTGCAGAGTAGCCATGGCCTTGTGAACACAGCCTGGACTTACAGATACATCTTCAAGCACAATTCCTGCCAGGAAAGCAAAATACTCTGGCAGACGACCTAAGCAGAAATCTTCTGGACCCACAAAAATGGAAACTGGATCCACAAATCTTCAACAGGTTAACACCGAAATGGGGGAGACCAGACATAGATCTGTTTGCCTCTCCCCAAAGCTATCAGTTGGGCAAATTTTGCACAAGTACTCATCACAAAAAAGCATGGAAAGTGGATGCCATCCTTCAGCTGGAAAAACCTATCCATCTATGCCTTTTCCCCTCTGCCTCTACTCTCCAAGGTCTTACTAAAAGTCAGACAGGAAAAAACAAAAATGATCCTAATTTCTCCGGACTGGCATCGCCAGCACTGGTACCCACTTCTAAGGAATATGTCACACCTTCCTCCGTGGTACTTGCCTCAAACACCTCATCTACTGTTTCAGCAGAACTTTCTAATTCTACATACTCCACTCCAAACTCTGAATCTTGCAGCATGGCTGATCAACTAATTATTCAAACCACATCTCTCAGTAAACCTGTGATGGATGTCATTTTGGAAGCCAGAAGGCCTAGTACTAGACAATCTTATGCTGATAAATGGAAGAGATTTTGTGCTTGGAACCAAGCACAAGGAATAGACACAGCAAAGCCCAATATTCCTCAGATTTTACAGTACTTAACTGAGATGCTTGACAAGGGCCTATCTTTTTCTTCAATACAAATCCATGCCTCTGCCATCTTGGCTAATTACAACACAGAGCCTCTTTTCTAATCCACTGCTTAAACAGTATCTCAGAGGGGCCAAAAGTTTAAGGCCTCCCAGGAGAGCACCAACTCCTGCATGGGACCTCAATTTTTCGCTGGAAAAACTCATCCTATCTCCTTTTGAACCAGCAGCTACTGCGGATATAAAATTTCTGTCTTGGAAGACCGTTTTTCTTTTGGAAGTCACTTCAGCAAGAACGGTTTCAGAACTACAGGCTCTCATGGCAGTGGAGCCTTTCATTATTTTTTACCCGGACAGGGTGGCCCTCAGGACCAATCCTTCTTTTATGTCTAAGGTGGTATCCAGTGTGGCTCTTAACCAAACCATTCACCTGCCAACATTTTACCCAAATCCGCAGAACAAGGGGGAGCGGATTCTGCATTCATTGGATGTACAAAGACAACTAAGGTTCTACTTAAACAGGACCAAATCTCTAAAAGTCTGAGCAACTACTGGTAGCATTTGCTGCAGGATCAGAGGGGAAGGCTATATCAAAGCAGACTATTTCTAAATGGATAAGCCACTGCATTCGTTTCTGCTATTTGCAACTTGGTAAACCTGTGCCCAAGGGGATCAGATCATATTCCACCAGAGCTGCCTCTACTTCAGAAGCTTTTTTCAAAGGGGTCCCAACCAAAGGCATTCTAAAAGCTGCTACTTGGAGCTCTGTTCATACCTTCACAAAGCATTATCATTTACCTCTCTTCTCTAAATCCAGGGCAGGCTTTGCCACTGCAGTCCTGCAGGGCCTTATAGCCGCTCCTAATGCTGTTTAGTTCCATCCTCCCGTCCATAGCTTTGGGATTCTACCCAATTGTAATGACTGCAACAGTGAAACACATAGAACATAGTACAGTTGTGTACACTTACCATAAATGTAGATGTTCAAGTGTATTCACTGTTGCAGTCCGGGTTACCCACCTGCCATCCTCCATTCTATACCTTTTCTTTCCTTCACTATACTCAGAAGTCGTTGTGGTGTATTTGCTTTTAGTTGAAGGTAAAGTTTGTTTCTAAAAGTACATTTATATATTTACAGTTTGTTTATATATATTTTTGCTCCCCATTTGGGGGGCACCTGACATCTGGGACAAGAAAAACTGATTAAAATGGTGTTGGCTGCATGTTTTATACCCCTGACGTCATGGAAGAGGAGACAGCAACTGACACAGGACCCAAGACTTTGAGGGCAACCTGCCAGCAGATTACTCAAATGTAATGAATGCAACAGTGAATACACTCTTAACATCTACATTTATGGTAGGTGTATACAAATGTACTTTATTGGTAAAGACGGACAACACCACTATTATGTGGTAAGCAGGGGGGAACCCACTCGTATCTTCTCTGCAGACTAAGCATGGCTCTGTGGAACACAGACTTAAGCTACCAAGTGGAACCGAAGATATTCAACATTTTGAGAAGCAAATGGGGGAGCCCAGAGATAGACCTGTTTGCCTTCTCTCAGCGTTACCAGTTGGGCAAATTCTGCAGAAGGACCCCCCCCCCCCCACCAAGCTTGGAAAGTGGATGTCCTGTCCTTCACCTGGGAAAGCCTCTTAGTATATGCTTTTCCCCCTCTGCCTCTCCTGCCAAAAGTTCTGCTAAAGATCAAACAAGACAAACCAAGGACAGTACTGATTGCACCAGACTGGCCACGCCAACACTAGTACCCCCTGTTATGCAGTATGTCACTGTCCGAATCCATGGCACCTGCCTCAGACCCCTTCCCTACTGTCCTAGCAGGAGGGCCAGATTCTGCACTCCCAGCTTCAAACCCTGAACCTTGTAGCCTGGCTAATTCCCTCAGCTCTCCAATAGCATTACTCAGTAAGCAAGTGCTAGATGTCATTCTGGAGGCCAGGATGCCTAGTACTAGAAAACCCTATGCTGAAAAGTGGAAAAGATACTGTGCCTGGAGCCAGACTCAGGGGAAGGGCGCAACAGTGCCCAGCTTTACCGCATATTCTTCAATACTTAACACAGATGCTCCACAAGGGCCTTTCCTTATCAATTAAAATTCATGCCTCAGCCATTTCTGCACATTATGATACTGGGCCCACCCCTCTTCTCTCACCCCCCTACTGAAAATTCCACAGAGGGACCAAAAATTTAAGACCACCCAGGAGAGCCCCTACTCCAGCCTGGGACTTTAACTTTGTATTGGAAAAACTCACTCTACCTCCTTTTGAGCCAGCTGCAACTACAGAGTTGAAATTCCTTTCTTGGAAAACTGTTTTCCTTGTAGCTATCACTTCAGCAAGAAGAGTGTCTGATCTTCAGGCCCTCATGGCAGTGGAGCCCTTCATCATATTCCATGCTGACAGGGTGTCCCTCAGGACCAATCCTTCCTGTATGCCAAAGGTGGTATCCAGTGTGGCCCTTAATCAGTCCATTCATTTGCCTACCTTTCTTCTTAATCCATGGAACAAAAGAGAATGAATACTGCACTCTTTGGATGTGCATAGACAACTAAGATTTTATTTGGACAGGACTAAGCCTCTCAGAAAAACTGAACAGCGGCTAGTTGCCTTTGCTGCAGGGGCAGAGGGGAAGGCCATTTCAAAGCAAACCATTTCTAAGTGGAAAGGCCATTACATTCTTTTCTGCTGTAAGCAATATGGAAAACCTACCCTTCAGGGGATACGATCACCAGGGCTGCATCTCCCTCTATAGCCTTTCTCAGAGGTGTCCCTATCGGGGACATCCTAGAAGCTGCTAGCTGGAGCTCTGTACATACCTTCACCAAGCATTACCACTTGCCTTTGTTTTCTAAATCCAAGAGCTGGTTTTGCCACTGCAGTCTTGCAGGGCTTAATAGCTGGTCTTAATGCTCTCTAACTTCCTCCTCCCTGAGTTAGCTTTGGGAATCTACCCAAATGTAATGACTGCAACAGTGAAACATGAAGAACATAGTACAGTTGTGTACACATCATAAATGTAGATGTTAGAGTGTATTCACTGTTTCAGTCCTGGTTACCCTCCTTCCCTACCCTGACTTCTCTTGGCTTTTTTCTTGTTTAGTGTGTTTCAGCTTTCTGGTGTATTTGCATTTTGTTGGAAGTGTAACCTTTATACATGTATAATTGCTTCCCATTATGGGGGCACCTGACATCTGGGGCAAGAAAAACTTATGTAATGGTGTCGGCTGCATGCTTTATATCCCCCTGACTACCTGACTTCATTGGAAGATGAGATTGCATCCGACCAGGACCAAAGACTTTGATATTCAGGCCGGCTAGGGCTACCTGCAGGCAGATAACCCAAATGTAATGACTGCAACAGTGAATACACTCTAACATCTACATTTATGGTAAGTGAACACAACTGTACTCTGCACTTCCCTTTGTGAATACTCTGGGCGCAGTAGATGAGCCAAAGTGCCTGGCTCCAACCATTGCATACTGCAGGCAGAGAAATATCCAAATTTTTCCACATTTGGACGACTGCCTGATTCAGGCGGAAAGTCAGGAATTACTACTTCAGCACCTGGCATTTGTAAAAAGCCTTCCCACTTCATTGGGGTACACCATCAACAAAAAGAATTTGCAACTGGTGCCCAGTCAAAATATTGTATTCCTGGGAGCAAGCTTGGACACAACTTCCCAGATGGCTTTTCTCACTTCAGAAAAACAGGTCTGTCTGACAAACTACTTCAAACAAATGGCCACCAGAACCCAGCTATTTACATGAAAAATACTGCAAGCCCTAGGGTTCATGGCCTCATGTATTCTACTAATTCCTTATGCAAGACTGAATATGAGGAAACTTCAGTGTTACTTAAAAATTCTCAGGACCTGGAAACAGTCATTCCTTATCATACCTTGTCAAAGGGCAGAGTTCCTTTGGTGGGCAGAAACATGCAACCACAACAAGGGACTGCTTTTCACTCAACCCCATATCGCCCAAACCCTGACAACAGATGCATCAGACTATGCATGGTGGGCTCACATGTCAGGCAAATGCATTCAGGGCCACTGGAGCCCAGTCCAGATTCTCCTGCACATCAATCAGAGATGCGCTAGCTGTACCAAATCCTTTGACAGCCTTCAAATGCCTAATCCTTCCAGGACAACTGCTTATAAAAACAGACAACACCAGTTATGTGGTACATAAACAGGCAGGGGAGAACCCATTTTTACCCATTCTGCAGGTTAGCCATGGCCCTGTGGAACACAGCCTTGAGCAACCAGGTGCATCTACAAGCTCAATTCCTGCCAGGCAAACAAAATTCACTGGCAGATGACTTAAGCAGAAATCATCTAGACCCACACGAGTGGAAATTGGAGCCCAACACCTTCAGATCCAGAGGTGGGGGACACTGGAAGTGGACCTGTTTGCCTCCCCTGAGAACCACCAGTTGAGAAAATTCTGCACCAGCAACCCTCACAGCAGGGCCTGGAAGTTAGTTGCTCTATCCTTTCTATGGGAAAACCTCTCAATTTATGCCATTCCCCCTCTGCCCCTCCTCTCAAAAGTACTACTCAAGATAGAACAGACTAAGGGCAATTCTTATTGCCCCAGACTGGCCACGCCAACACTGGTAACCCCCCCTTGTGCAGTCTGACAGTGCCACCCTGGCACATTCACCAGACTCCTACCCTGCTGTCTCAGCAGGAGGGACAGATTTTGCATCCACAATTGCAATCCCTAAACCTTGCAGCCTGGCTTTATCCCTTGAATACACCACCACCAACCCTTGGCAAACAGGTGCTGGATGTCATTTTTGAAGCCAGAAGGCCTAGTACTAGGAAATCCTATGCTGAAAAGTGGAAAATATATTGTTCTTTGTCTCAAGGGAAGGACATGGCAGTGGCCTTCTTACCTCTAATCCTGGATTACCTAGTGGAGGTGCTCCACAGAGGCCTGTCCTTCTCCTCCATTAAGATTCATAGGTTCATACTAGGCTATCTGCCCTGGGGCAATTATAAGCCTATCCCAATTCTGTATGGCTTACGCCACCCCTTGATTTGAGTATACTGTGCCCTTTTTAAGGTTTAGTTTACTGTGCCTCTGTGTAATAGTGACACAGGAGTAATCCCTGGGACAAACCTACGATCCCCCATCCACCTATCGAGATTCTTCTTGAAGAGATTCAGTGAGGTGCGCTCTGCCTCACATGAACTGGAATTCTATTCCAGAGCGAAGGGAGCCTCTGGGTTATGAACCTGTCCCCTCCAGCAAGTTCTATTTATTTCTGTGCTGAGGTAAGGGATTTAGATTTACTGAGGTGGAGCATGTCCATTAATTCTGGATTTGACATAGCTTTGTATGTCAGGCATAGATCGCCTCGAAGTACGCGGTATGCAACTGAGTAGAGCTGGAGTTTTTTTAACCAAGCAGCATATGGCATCTGTTTGAGACCCTTGATCCTCTTGGTGAGATACTTTTGGGGTCTTTCTAATTGCTGCAGGTGTCTGGTAAGGTACATTCCAAAAGGGGCATTGTATTCTATGATGGGCCTGATGAGGGATGAATAAAGGGGCACAATTACCTCTCTTGATCTAGATGTGAAACCCTTTGTGATGAGGTGGGCTATGTAGAAGGTCTTTCTAACCACTTTGGCAATGTGGTTTTCAAAGGAGAGATTATCAACTTGGTTCCCCAGGTCCCTAATAACTTTCTCTGTACTTAATGGGTTTCCGCCTATGTGGTAATTTGTGGGCACATTGTTTTTGCCAAAGGGTATCACTATACATTTTTTGGCATTTAGCTTTAAACCATGGCGCTGGCACCAGTTATCTGTCTCTGTGAGACCTTTTTGAAGGATGTTTGTGTCAGCTGGAGAGGCGCCCAGTTTGCAGTCGTCTGCGAACTTGGTGAGCCATAGTCCTCCCACGTTTGCTTGTACCTCGGAAAAGTATATACCGAACAAGAGTGGTCCCAGGACAGAACCCTGTGGGACGCCACTTTTGACTTCTGTGGGTTCTGTCTTTGTGCCAGTTTGCGACCCATCTTGTGACATAGGGGTTTATATTTAAGCTGGATAGCTTATCTATGATACCTGAGTGGGGTATTGTGTCAAATGCCATTGCAAGGTCCAGATAGGCTGTGTGGACTACCTTCCCTTCATCTATGGCTTTGGTGACTGTTTTGAAGAAGTCAACCAGGTTCAAAAGGCAGGATCTGCCCTTGACAAATCCGAACTGGGTAGGATCTAGTGTCTGTAGGTCCCCAATGTCTTTGTTTATGAGCTCCATGATGTTCCTGTCCATAGCCTTGTAGACTAAGCTAGTCAGGCTTATGGGGCGATAGTTTCCAGGGTCCGTAGAGGCTCCACCTTTGTGGAGTGGGACCACTGTTGCTGTACGCCATTCTGTGGGCACATATCCTGTAGTGAGGCTGAGATTGTATAACTGTTTTATTTGAGGGATTAGTTCCTCTTGGAGTTCATGTAGGACGCAACCTGGGACGCCATCTGGTCCCATGGAAGCAGTGTTTTTTTGCTTTGGAGAGGGCAGCCTTCACCTGAGCATCAGAGATGTTTGGGAGGCAGCCCTCTGTCATCTCAGCTCATTATAATACTGAGCCACCTCTATTTTCTCACCCTCTCATCAAACAGTTCCTGAGAGGGGCTAACAACTTAAGGCCCCCTAGGAGAGCACCCACCCATGCCCGGGACCTTCTTTGTACTGGAAAAGCTCATGCGTCCCCATTTTGAACCTGCAGCTTCAGCAGAGTTAAAATTCCTCTCTTGGAAAACTGCCTTGCTTTTAGCCATAACTTCAGCAAGTAAGAGTGTCTGAGTTACAGGCACTAATGGCTGTGGAACCCTTCATTATTTTCCATGCTGACAGGGTTTCCCTCAGGACTAGCCCATCCTTTATGCGTAAGGTGGTGTCCAGTGTGGCTCTAAACCAATCCATCCATTTGCCAACCTTCTTCCCTAACCCTCAGAATAAAGGGGAAAGGATCATTGGATGTGCACAGACAGCTCAGGTAATACCTTGACAGGACTAAACCTTTCAGAAAATCTGACCAGCTGCTAGTCAGCTTTGCTACAGGGGCAGAGGGCAAGGCAATTTCTAAGCAAACTATTTCCAAATGGATAGCACACTGCATCCATTTCTGCTACAGGCACCATGGAAAACCTACCCCACAGGGGATCAGACCACACTCCATTAGGGCTACTTCCACCTCTACAGTATTTCTAAGGGGAGTCCCTACCAGGGACATTCTGGAAGCTGCAACCTGGAGTTCTGTACACACCTTCACCAAGCATTACCACTTACCAATCTTTTCTAAATCTAGAGCTGGATTTGCTACAGCAGTCTTGCAAGGCCTACTAGTCAGCCCCAACACTTCTTGACTGCCTCCACCCTTCCTCAGCTTTGGGAATCAACCCAAGTGTGATGACTGCAACAGTGAAACAAAAAACATAGTACAGTCGTGTACACTAACCATAAATGTAGATATTCAAGTGTATTCACTGTTGCAGTCCTGGTTTCCCTCCCTTCAGCCCCCTGGCTTTCTCTCTTTCTACCTCTCCTATCTATGGCCATTCCTAATGGCATTGGTATTTACTTTTTACTGGTGATGTTCCCCACCATATACTAGCTTCCAATTTGGGGGCTCCTGACATTTGGGTCAAGAAAAACTGATGTAATGGCGTCTTCTGCCTGTTTTAGACCCCTGACAACCTGACGTCATGGAAGAATCGACAGCATCCAACACAGAAATCCTAAGACTCTGGAATTTGGACTTACTGAGGGCTTACCTGTAGGGAGGTAACCCAAGTGTGATGAATGCAAGAGTGAATACACTCTAACATCTACATTTACGGTAAGTGTACACAACTGTACTTTCCCCTCTCTCTGGTCTCACCTAGTAGTTCCACCATGGATCTTGACTCCAGCTCCAGATCTCATCTCTCACCCCTCAGAGATTCCTCACCTAGACCAGGACATTCAAACTCATAGCTTAGCTGCTCCAGTTCCCTTATTAGGGCTACCAGTTTATCCTGTGGTTAAAACCATTTTGGTGGCGGCTGACAAATCTTCCACACGAGAAGTATATCATAGCAAGTGGAAATGATTCTCCATATGGGCTTCTCAACAGGATTTGGATCCCTTTACTGCTCCTGTCTCAGCAGTATTTGAGTTTTTGGTAGGAATTTTTTGACAAGCTGCTAGTTCCTCTACGGTTAAAGTTCAATGGCTGCTGTTTCTAATTTTCATGAGGGGAAGAATGTCTTCACTAGCCTCTTCTAGATTTTACAAGTCCTTCCTTAAGGGTATCTTTCTTTTAAGGCCTCCAATGAAGGATCCTACTCCTCCATGGGACCTCACTTTTGTATTGCAGGCTTTAGTCTCCCCTCCATTTGAGCCCGCAGCCTCGGTAGACTTGCAGTATCTGTCTTGGAAGAGTGCCTTCTTGGTTGCTATTATGTCTGCCAGGAGAGTGTTGGAACTTCAAGCACTGTCCATCAAAGTTCCATATATGATTTTCCATAAGGACAGGGTTTCCCTAAGCACTAATCCGTCCTTCCTTCCTAAAGTGTAATCAGAAGCAAACAATCAAACTATCAATCTTCCCATCTTTCCTAATTTTCAGAACAAGAGTGAATATAAATTACATTTGCTGGATGTACACAGGCAATTGAGATTTTATCTGCACAGGATGAAATCCTTTCGCAAATCTGATCAGTTTTGTTTCTTACTCAAAACCCTTCTTAGGAAAGCCAATTTCTAAAGTGACTATTGCTTGTTGAATTTCCCAGTGTATTATTGGAGCATATTCTGACAAAGGAATTTCCCCTCCAGTTCAGGTTAAAGCACATTCCACCAGGTCTATGGCCACAGTGGCTTTTTAGTCCAGAGTGTCACTGGATGATGTGTTCTGCAGCTACTTGGTCCTCATCTCATACCTTCATCTCACATTACAAATTAGACATATCCAGGAGTAGAGCATCTTTTGGCTCCACGGTGCTCTGGAATATCCTTCCATGAGGTCCATCCAGGTGTTTGTAGCTGGGGACTCTGTCCCACAGGTTGAAAATCAAATGAAGTCAACTAATTTAGATAAAGAACTTATGTACTCACCGTAACGTTCCATCTGAGTAGTTGTACTTCATTCGTCTTCGACCATTCCCTGACCTTGTCACTATGGTCCTAGCCTTTGTATATGGGAGATGAGCATTCTAGAGGCTTCAGTTGCAATGCTTGGTTCAGGAATTTTGGGGATGCCAGTAGTGGTAAGGACCTATTGGGTCAGGCTTATTTTATACTGAGCACCAAACTATCTGAAGGGAGGAAGGAAACGGGGGCATTATGGGTAAGGGGAGGAGCTTGGATCAGATGCTGGATGTTCATCGTGTGACACTGCTGCAGTCATTATATTTGGGTTATCCTGCCGTCAGGCGGTTCCCCAGCCGGCCTGAGTTCCAAAGTCTTGATCCGGCGTCGGTTGCTGTCACCTCCTCCCTGACGTCAGTGCGACAGGGGTATATAAGATGCAGCCAACGCCATTTTCTTCAGTCTTTCTTGCCACGCGGTGCCCAAAGCAAAAGCAGTTCGCAAGTGCCGATCGGCCTACTCCTGAGATTTTCATTCCGAATCCAGAACCGAAGTCTTCTACAAAGCTAAGTACCCCGTTGGAGAAACTTTTTCTTGCCTCGGACCGATGTCAGTAAAAGTTAATAACTGTATTTCTTGTGGGAAGCAAATACCTCATAAGGATTTCCATTCTTATTGTATCCCATGCCTAGGCCCAGACCACGACGTTACTTGTCGGTTTTGTGCTAGGTTTAACAAGTGCACTATTAAACATCTGTTTGATTTTGCCCAACATTACTTTGGCAGAAAATGTATTTATACCATGCCGTCGGAACTTCTGACGACCGGTATTCATAAAAAGCACAAAGGCATCCGAGGCCCAAAACTGACGAAGAAGCCTCTTCTAGGCCAGTCACCAGTTCTCCGGTTTTCAATGAGGTGCCTTCGCAGCCCCTGACAACCGCTTCTGCAGAGCCACTGGCTGCCCCCGACCCCCACGTGGAGATGGCTGGGCCTTCGGATGCACTAGCTTTTCAGCAGACCGAAACCGATCCTGCAGAGGGATCCGGAGTACCTGAGCTTACCCGCAGCTTCAGAGGGTGTTTTCAGACCTGCTCAGCTAAGCATTAAACCCTTTTCTAAGTCAAAGCCTCTTTTAAAAACTAAGAAACAAGTACAGCATTCTCCAGGACAGGCCTCCATGCCTAAGAAACAAATGCTCAAAATGGCCGAAGACCTAATCACTCTGATCAGGGGATGTTCATCGTGCTATGCTGCTGCAGTCATCACACTTGGGTTATCCTGCCGTCAGGTGGTCCTGCAGTCGGCCTGAATTCCAAAGCCTTGGTCCGGCATCTGCTGTCGCCTCTTCCCTGACGTCAGTGCTGCAGGGGTATAAAAGAGGCAGCCCGACACCATTTTCTCCAGTCTTTCTTGCCGCGCGGTGCCCGAAGCAGAAGCAGTTGGCAAGTGCCGGTCGGCCAGCTCCTGAGATTTTCAAACAGAATTTCAGCCGAAGTCTTCTATAAAGCTAAGTACCCCGTTGGAGAAACTTTTCTTGCCTCAGACCGATGTCAGACAAAGTTAGTAATTGTATTTCTTGTGGGAAGCAAATGCCTCATAAGGATTTTCATTTTTATTGTATTCCTTGCCTAGGCCCAGACCACGACTTTTCTGGTTGTTGGTTTTGCGCTAGGTTCAATAAACGCACTATTAAGCATCGGGCTGATACCGCCCAACATTATTTTGGCAGAAAATTCAATTACATTATGTCATCGGAACCTCCGACAACCGCTATGTTTAAAAAACACAAGGACAAAGACCGGCAGCCTAGACCAGATACCGAGGTCTCGGTTAGGCCTGCCGCCAGATCTTCGGTATTCAGTGAGGCGCCTATGCAGTCCCTGACTACCGCAGATTTAGAAAATACGACTACCTCTGTCAGAATCTTCTGGGCCACTGGAGCCGGTTCCTCCTCAACTCGCGGAATCCAGCCCTGGCGGCGATCCGGAGACTATGGACAGGCCTTCGGTTTCAGAAGGTGTCTTTAAACCGACGACTCTCTCCTTTAAGTCATACGCTAAGCTTCCAAAGGTTAAGAAACTGGGTCCACAGACTCCCACACAGGCCCCTATGCCTAAAAAACAGATGCTCAAAATGGCGGAGGACCTGATTACCCTTATCAGAGGTTCCCAGCCCCCTCCTGGCAAAAGGCCTAGACTGGAGGAAGATTTACCTCCTTCTGACCAGGAATCCATTTCCTCAGCAGACTGAGGAACAGGATTACCCCTTCCCTCTCTATGAAGACTCAGATGCTGAGGAGTCTATTCCCCCCCCCTGAAGACTTCTCTTTTGGGGAAACCCTGCACACCATGAGAGAGCATTTCCACTGGGAAGGACAAGATTACTCTGACTCCAAGAAAAGACTCCGTGAGTTTCTTCTACTACCTCAGCATAGACCCCTAGCCATTCCTCCCGTTTTAGCCATTCTGGATGATGTCTACACTGAATCCAGTCTAAATCCAGATTCCTTACCTCCAGCACCACCTAAACCAGACAGATACTATCGAGTCCCTGACTCTCAAGTTTTTATATAAAAGCCCTGCTGCAGACCCATAAACCATTTCCCAGGGTCCCAAAGGGGTTAAGGCCTCTACTGCTAAGAATCCATTACCTGCAGAAAGAGATTCCAGGGCATTAGAAAGATGGGGGGGGGGAGTATATACCTCTGCCACTTTGGCCATGAGGGCATTAAACTGCCGATTCCACATGATTAAATACCAGCAGTACTTGCTTACTCAGTTAAAACAGAAAATGATCCCTCAAACAGACCAACTAGATTTCAAAGGGATGCAAGATTTGTTGCATGCAGCAGAACAAGTGGGAAAACGTACCTTGCAATGTGGTTTTGATTCTTTGGAGGCCTCATGTAGAGCAGCAGTCACAGGGTCTGTAATACGTAGACATGCTTGGCTAAAAGAGCAGACCTTACCAGAACATGTTAAAGCAAAGTTACTGGATGCTCCACTGCAAAAGGATGCGTTATTTTGTGTCAAAGCAGAGGAAGGTTTAAAGAAGATGGAAGAAAAGGCAAAATCAGTGCAAACAGTTAAAGATTTTTTACAGGTACACCCTCCTCGCTTCAGCAGAAACTGGCCATCAAAAAACTGGTCCTTTCCTGCTTCAGACAGACCCCAAAAGGGCAGGTACAGACGCCCTAGGGGCAGAGGCCAGGCACAAGGTACCTTCAGGCCTAGACAATGGCAAACAACTCAGAGGGGGAGACGACGGATCTCAACCCTTCAGAAAACAAACTCAATGACTTTCTTCTTCGCCTGCCAAGCAAAATTGTCCTGGCAGCACCTCTAGGAGGAAAACTGTCTCTTTTCCCACAAAATTCGCACATCATAACAAAGGACAAATGGGTTCTGGATATTATTACCCGAGGCTACAGATTTCATTTTCACACTTTGCCACAGATGAGAGGCATGCCAAATCTGCCAACAAACCAATGGGCAGAGGCACAAAAGCAAATTTCAGCTCTCATGAACATGAAAGCAATTCAAAAGGTACCTGCAAAAGAGCAAGGTCAAGGATTTTACTCAAGACTGTTTCTAGTACCAAGAAAGGGCAAAGCCTGCAGACCCATCTTAGACCTTTCAATTCTAAACACGTACCTGGACATTCCCAAATTCAAAATGCTCACAATACAGCAGCTTCTTCCCATGCTGGGCAAGGAGTCTTGGCTGGTAACGTTGGACGTCCAAGAGGCATACCTGCATGTCCCTATCAGACAAGATTGTAGAAGATACCTCAGATTTTTGGCAGGCACAACGCATTATCAATTCTCTGCATTGCCTTTGGCTTATCTACTGCGCCCAGAGTATTCACGAAATGCCTGGCATCAGTAATTGCATACTGCAGACAGAGAGGAATACAAATTTATCCATATCTGGATGACTGCCTGATCCAAGCGGACAGCAAAGACATCCTACTACAGCATCTGGCATTTGTAACAAAGTTGCTAAGTTGCCTAGAGTACACAGTAAACAAAAAGAAGTCAAAACTAATACCCTCACAAGAAATAATTTTCCTGGGTGCCAGCTTGAATACAACGGCCCAGATGGCTTACCTCACGCCAGACAAGCAAAAACAACTGGCTCAGTACTTCAAAAAGATGGCAACTTCTACCCAGCTCACTGCAAGGAAATTCCTGCAGGCATTGGGGTACGTGGCATCCTGCATTCAACTAATTGCATATGCAAGGCTGCATATGAGAAAACTACAATGGTACCTAAAAAGTGTATGGTCCCAACACAGACACAGCCTCGAAGCAAGTATAACTCTCATTCCCTGCCTTCAAAAAGAGTTTCTATGGTGGGCTCAAGCATGCCAAGCAAACAAGGGCCTTCCTTTTGTCTCACCTCCAGCAAATCAAACCTTGACAACAGATTCATCAGGCTACGCCTGGGGTGAACACATGGCAGGACAATGCATAACAGGGCAAATGGTCTGCAAACCAAAGGCAACTACACATCAATCAAAATGAGATGCTAGCTGTAAAAAATGCACTAACAGCCTTCAAGGACCTCTTGCATCCAGGACAACTTCTAATAAGGACGGACAACACCACAGTTATGTGGTACATAAACAAACAAGGAGGAACGCACTCCTACCCACTATGCAGACAGGCAATGGACTTGTGGAACACAACATTAACTTACCAAGTGCAACTGCAAGCACAATTCCTGCCAGGAAAAGAAAACATTTTGGCAGACAAATTAAGCAGAAATTTGACAGACCCTCACAAGTGGAGACTACACCCACAAGTATTCTCAATGATAACTCAAAGGTGGGGACCACCAGACATAGATCTGTTTGCCTCAACCAACAATTGCCAGCTACAAAAATTTTGCACAAGGACTTATCCCCTGGCCTGGAAAGTGGATGCTCTATCATTCAGTTGGACAGCATAGTCAGTCTACGCCTTCCCACCTCTGCCTCTACTGACCCAGGTATTACTGAAAACCAGATCAGCGAGACCACAGATGATCCTCATTGCTCCGGACTGGCCACGTCAACACTGGTACCCACTACTACGAAACGACTTGCAGCCCTCCATGGATCTTACCTCAATTCCCTCTGCTGTTAACCCAACAAAACACTCAGATCCTTCACAGTCAACTAAGGACCTTAAATCTATCTGCATGGAAAATACCTTAAATTATCAAACAACACTTCTCTCAAAGATGTCCAGAATGTCATTTTGAAGGCCAGGAGGCCCTGCACCAGAAAAACTTACTCAGATAAATGGAAAAGATTTTGTGTATGGAGCCAGGCCAGAAGCCTAAATCCTGGCATCCCAAATATTCTGCACATACTCCAATATCTAACTGGGATGCTACACAAAGGCCTTTCTTTCTCATCCATAAAGATCCATGCTTCAGCCATTTCAGCTCAATATGATATGGTTCCTCCCATTTTCTCTCCTCCTTTGCTAAGGCAGTTTCTCAGAGGGGCAAAAAATATAAGACCCCCCCAGAAAACCACCAAACTCCAACTTGGGATCTAAATTTTGTTCTGGAAAAGTTAACACTTCCTCCTTTCGAACCAGCCTTTTCAGCAGAGCTTCAATACTTGTCATGGAAGACAGCCCTGCTGCTGGCTGTTACCTCAGCATGCAGAGTCTCAGAACTGCAGGCACTTATGGCAGTGGAACCTTTCATCATTTTCCATCGGGACAGAGTATCTTTACACACCAACCGTTCCTTCATGACAAAGGTAGTATCCAGTGTGGCTCTCAATCAGACCATACACTTGCCCACCTTTTATCCAAACCCACAGAATAAAGGAGAAAGTCTCCTTCACTCTTTGGACATTCACAGACAGTTACATTACTATTTGGACAAGACAAAGGTGTTCAGAAAATCTGACCAACTCCTTGTATCCTATGCTCCAGGCTCTGAAGGAAAGGCCATTTCAAAACAGACCATCTCCAAATGGATAGCACATTGCATCCGCTTTTGCTACTCACACCACGGGAAAGCAGTGCCTGCTAGTAATAGGTCTCACTGCCAGGGCTACAGCAACCTCAGCAGCCTTCCTCCGAGGAGTCCCAACAAAGGACATTCTGGAGGCAGCTACCTGGAGTTCAGTGCACACCTTCACAAAGCATTACCACCTTCCTCTGTACTCAAAAACCAGAGCTGGGTTTGCCACTGCAGTTCTGCAGGGCATCTTAGCTGCACCTAACCCAGTTTAGCTCCTACCACCCAACCATAGCTTTGGGACTCTACCCAAGTGTGATGACTGCAGCAGCATAGCACGATGAACATAGTACAGTTTTGTACCTACCATAAATGTAGATGTTCGAGTGGTTATGCTGCTGCAGCCCAGGTTACCCTCCCTCCATCCCCTCTACCTAACAAGGCTTTTCTTATACCGCCATGTACTTCAACCTTTGGGATGCATGTCTATATGGTGTATTTGCTTACAACAAGTACCATTGTTTTGCACTAAGGTATGTTTTGCAAGCTTCTTATTTTGCCTTCTTAGTTTGGGACACCTGACATCTGGGGCAAGAAAAACTGAAGAAAATGGCATTGGCTGCCTCTTTTATACCCCTGCCGCACTGACGTCAGGGAAGAGACTACGACAGCTGACGCCGAACCAAGGCTTTGGAATTCAGGCAGACTGTGGGACCGCCTGACGGCAGGATAACCCAAGTGTGATGACTGCAGCAGCATAACCACTCTAACATCTACATTTATGGTAGGTACAAAACTGTACTTCCCCATCCCCCACCTGAGAAAAGGCCTAGACAGGATGCAGATTTATGATTCATCCGACCAGGGGTCCATTTCCTCAGATTCATCCTCAGACCTGGGATACTCTTTACCCCCTTATGAGGATTCTGATGCTGAGGAATTTATTCCATCAACCTCTCCGCCTGAGGACTACTCCTTTGTAGAAACCTTACATACCATGAGGGGGCATTTCCATTGGGAAGGCCAGGATTATTCAGAATCCAAGAAAAGGCTCAGAGACTTCCTATTATTACCTCAACACAGACTCCTGGCTATTCCGCCAGTGCTAGATATTGTGGATGATGTGTACACTGAATCCAGCTTAAATCCTGATTCCTTACCTCCAGCTCCACTTAAACCTGACAGATATTAGAGTCCCTGACTCTCTCAAATTTCTGTATAAAAGCCCTGTTGCTGATCCTGAAACTATTTCTCAGGGACCCAAAGGGGTTAAGGCCTCATCAGCAAGGAACCCAGTTCCCTCTGACAGAGATTCCAGAGCACTAGACAGATGGGGAAAGAAAGTATATACTTCTGCAATTTTAGCAATGAGAGCCTTAAATTGCCAGTTTCACATGCTAAAATATCAGCAATTTTTGATGTCACAGTTGAAACAAAAAATGCTTCCAGATGCAGATCCTCCTACTTTTAAAGAAATGCAGGATTTATTGCATGACGCTGAACAAGTGGGAAAGCATACTTTGCAATGTGGTTTTGATTCTTTAGAGGCCTCATGCAGAGCAGCAGTTACAGGCTCTGTCATTAAAAGGCATGCATGGTTAAAAGAACATACGTTGCCAGATCATGTTAAAGCTAAATTACTGGATGCACCTTTACAGCAGGATGTTTTATTTGGAGTTAAGGCAGAAGAGGTATTAGAAAATGGAGGATAAGGCAAAATCTATGCAAACAGTGAAGGATTTCTTACAGGTTTAGCCTCCTCGATTTAGTAGAAACTGGCCAACAAAGAATTGGTCCTTTCCAGTTAATGACAGACCTCAAAGGTGCAGATACAGACGGCCAAGAGGTAGAGGTCAACCACAAGGTCCTTACAGGCCTAGACAATGGGGTGCATCAGGCCAGAAAGAAGGGGAAGACAGGCACCAACCATATAAAAAAACAGCCCCAATGACTTCCCACTCCAGCTGCCAAACAACTCGCACTTGGCAGCCCCTTTGGGAGGAAAATTGGTACTTTTTATCACAATTGGCATATGATCACCCAAGACAAATGGGTTCTCAATATTATTTCAAAAGGTTACAAGTTCCACTTTCACACTCTGCCAAGATTAAAAGGAATGCCAAATCTACCACTAAATCAATGGGCAGAAGCCCAAAAAACAAATTATGGCACTCATGAACATGGGAGCTATTCAAAAGGTACCACCACAGGAACAAGGGCAAGGATTTTACTCAAGACTCTTTCTGGTTCCCAGAAAAGACAAAGCCTGGAGGCCCATTCTGGATCGATCTTCACTAAACACTTACCTGGATGTTCCGAAATTCAAAATGTTGACATTACAGCAGCTTCTTCCCGTGCTGAGCAAGCAAGCTTGGCTCGTGACTTTGGACCTGCATGTCCCTATGAGACAAAACTGCAGAAGATACCTCAGGTTCTTAGCTGGTCCAATGCACTACCAATTCTGTGCACTGCCCTTTGGATTACCTACTGTGCCCAGGGTCTTCACAAAGTGCCTGGCACCAGTAATTGCATTTTGCAGACAAAGAAATTCAAATTTACCCATACCTGGATGACTGCCTGATTCAAGCAGAGAACAAGGACATTCTTCTACAGCATCTGGCGTTTGTAAAAAAAATTAAGTTGCCTGGGGTACACAGTAAACGAAAAGAAATCAAAACTAGTGCCCTCACAAGAGATAATATTTCTGGGTACCAGCTTGAACACAACAGCCCAGATGGCTTTTCTAACGCCAGACAAGCAAGGACAACTGACACAATACTTTCAATTGATGGCAACAAAGACCCAACTCCCTGCAAAAAAAAATCTGCAGGCCTTGTGGCTTCATGGCATCTTGCATACTACTAATTCCATATGCCAGACTGCATATGAGGAAACTACAATGGAACCTAAAGAATGTATGGTCTCAACACTGTCAAAGTTTGGAAACCGTTATACCACTAATACCTCGCCTTCAACAGGAGTTTCGATGGTGGCTTGTTACCTCAACAAGGGACATCCTTTCACTCAACCTACAGCCAGGCTAACACTGGCAACAGATGTATCTGATTATGCCTGGGGAGCACACATGGCAGGAAAATGTATTCAGGGCAAGTGGTCCGCAGAACAAAGGCATCTTCACATCAATCAAAAAGAGATGCTAGCTGTACAAAATGCCCTTATAGCTTTCAAGGACCTGTTGCATCCAGGACAACTATTACTACAGACAGACAACACCACAGTTATGTGGTACATGAGCAAGGGGGCACTCACTCCTACCCCCTCTGCAGACAAGCCATGACCTTGTGGAACGCATCAAGTTCATCTACAAGCACAATTCCTGCCAGGAGAGAACAACACACTGGCAGACGACTTAAGCAGAAATATCATGGATCCCCACGAATGGGAATTGAATCCTCAAATATTCAGAATGATGATAAAGAAATGGTAGAGCCCGGACATAGATCTGTTTGCCTCCCCAATGATTTGCCAGCTAAAGAAATTCTGCACAAGGAGTTACCATCTGCAAGCATGGAAAGCGGATGCCCTCTCATTCAGCTTGACAAACCTACAAGTATATGCTTTTCCACCACTGCCTCTTCTCCCAAAGGTACTCATAAAAGCCAGGCAAGAAGAGCCAACAATGATCCTGATTGCACCAGACTGGCCACGCCAGCACTGGTACCCAATCTTAAAAAACTTAGCACAAGGACCACCCTGGATTTTGCCTCAAATACCACATCTGTCGCAGCACAACAATCAGTTACTCCACAGCCAGCTAAAGACACTAAACCTAGCTGCATGGAAGATTCCCTAGCCACGCAAGCAATGCCTCTCTCCAAAGCAGTTATGGATGTCATTCTGGAGGCCAGAAGGCCTAGAACCAGGAAAGCCTACTCTGATAAATGGAAGAGATTCTGTGCCTGGAACCAGGCTCACAGCCTTGATCCTCTTGTGCCAAACCTTCCTCAGATGCTACAATATTTGACTGAGATGCTGGACAAAGGCCTCTCCTTTTCATCCATCAAGATCCGCACCTCTGCCATCTCTGCACATTACAACATGGATCCACCAATTTCCTCTAATCCTTTGCTTAAAACAGTACCTCAGAGGGGCTAAAAACATAAGACAGCCCCGTAGAGCACCTACTCCAACTTGGGACCTCAACTTTGTTTTGGAAAAATTAACTTTACCTACTTTTGAACCAGCTAGCATGGCAGAATTAAAATACATTTCTTGGAAAACTGCTCTGCTCCTGGGAATAACTTCTGCAAGAAGAGTTTCAGAATTACAGGCACTAATGGCAGTGGAACCTTTCCTCATTTTCCACCAGGACAGGGTTTCCTTAAGAACTAACCCTACGTTTATGCCTAAGGTGGTTTCAAGTATGTCTCTAAACCAAACCATTCACTTGCCTACTTTTTATCCAAAACCACAGAATAAAGAGGAAAGACTACTGCATTCTTTGGACATTTACAGGCAGTTACGCTTCTACTTGGACAAAACCGAAGCTTTCAGAAAATCTGAGCAATTATTGGTAGCATATGCTGCAGCAGCACAGGGAAAAGCTATTTCAAAACAGACTATTTCCAAATGGATAGGACATAGTATATGTTTCTGCTATACGCACCATGGAAAACCTGTGCCTAACAGCATTAGATCTCACTCCACCAGGGCAACAGCCACTTCAACTGCCTACCTCAGAGGAGTACCTACCAAGGATATTTTGAAAGCAGCAACATGGAGTTCTGTGCACACCTTCACCAAGCATTACCATCTGCCTCTATACTCTAAATCCAGAGCTGGCTTTGCCTCTGCAGTGCTGCAGGGCCTTATAGCCACCCCTAATGCCTTATAGAACCAACCACCCTACCTCAGCTTTGGGATTCTACCCAAGTGTAATGACTGCAGCAGTGTCACACGATGAACATAGTACAGTTTTGTACCTACCATAAATGTAGATGTTTGAGTGTAGACACTGCTGCAGTCCAGGTTGCCCTCCCTCCTTCCCCTCTTACTGGCTAGTTCATACCTAGTTCCTCTACCTTTTACTACCTATGAGGGAGTATTTTCTGGTAGCTGAAAGTATGTTGTTTGCATTTTTTATGTATGTTTTATTAGCAATTTGAATTGCCTACCTATTTGGGGGCACCTGACATCTGGGGCAAGAAAAACTGAAGAAAATGGTGTCAGCTGCATCTTATATACCCCTGTCACACTGACGTCAGGGAGGAGGTGACAGCAACCGACGCCGGACCAAGACTTTGGTACTCAGGCCGGCTGGGGAACCGCCTGATGGCAGGATAACCCAAGTGTAATGACTGCAGCAGTGTCTACACTCGTACATCTACATTTAAGGTAGGTACAAAACTGTACTTTGTGCAGCCATGACGGATCTTAGTCAGATCTATAGACCCACAGGTTGTAGACAAATTTAAGTGCAACTACTCAGAAGGAACGTTATGGTGAGTACATAACTTCTTTTTATCCGACATCTACGAATCCCCATGGGTGCTGGTTAACAGTTTACTCTATTGTGTTGTGGTACTCTGCCAATGGAAAAACCCAGCAAGAGCACATCAGACCACACGCAACCAGCACCATAATTTACTACTGCCTTCATTGAAGGTGAAGATAGGAGAGAAGCCATTCTAATTGCAGTCTTTTTTATCCTCTCTCCACATTTGACTGAACCTGTGATGGACAGGCTTCCCATAGATGCATTGCAGGCCTTCTGCAGTCTGCACCAGGATAGCAACCATCCCTCCAAATAACCTATATAAAACTTTCAGTATTAGATATGACTGTAGTGGTGATCGTATGAGCAGCATATTCCATTTCTGTAAGGAACTACCATAATAGTAGGAACACTATTGCAGTAGATTTTCCTTCCCTTTCACATTTGTAATACCTGTGGCATCCTACAGCTGGCATAGGGTACCACTTCCCACACACCTGCATTTGTGCCTTGTTCTGGACATCCAGTAGGAGCTGGTTTCTTAGGGTGCTTTGCCTAGCACTAGGGAGAACTGATTGTTACCCAACAAGTTATTTTGCTGTCAGTGGCACCTGTATATTATGGCTCCCTATGCAGTAGCAGCATGGAGGGTTAGATTCATGGAGTCTCTGACCAGGAAAACTGACAATAGTGCAAGACGCTTCTTTTTGTTTGGAACATGCTGACAACACTGAGGAGTCAGCCCAGCCAGGGAAAGAAACAGAGCTCTGTAGCTTGGGGCAGACGTTCTGCAGCAAAATTCACACCATTGCCTTTGTATTTAGCATCTGTTATGTAAATTGCATACATAACTGCACTTTTATGGTGGATCAAGTTGAGGGCAAAGAGGATGCCATTCTGTAGATCTGATTTGCTTTTTGATTGCAATGTTATTTATAATTGTCAAAAGACAAATACTTCATTATCTTACAGGGGTTCTTCAGTCTGAGTCATTTCAGCAGTCCACCTTTGCATGAAAACACACATTTTGAATCCAGCCTTGTATGCAGTTTTATTATCAAGGAAACATTTCATTTTTGGCAGGGATTTGTTTTTTTGGCCCAGTGTATGCTACCCTCATTTTTGATCTGGGAGATAAAAGGAGACTGTGGGGGGAAAAATCTGCATTTTCTTCAAGTTCAAGTCACTACTAGGTGGCTTCTTACCTATGTCATATGTGATAATTTAATAATTGTACTTTTATATAAATGAAAACAAACCATATTGATATAATGTTAATTGCAAATATACATCACAAGCCATGTGATGGTGCCGTGGTTGCATTGTCGCCTAACAGCAAGAGGTTCTCCGGTTCAATTCTTTGCTGAGGTGCCTTCTGTGGGAGTCTGCATGTCATTTCTGCATTCATGTGGATTTTCTCCAAGTGCTCTGGTTTCATTCCATGTTGCAAAGACATGCACCTGGAGCATTTCTCCCTGGGCCTCCACTGAAAATGGCTGTTCCAAGTCTGAGTTCCTGGTAAACAAATGTTAAATAAATGTTGACATAATTGTAGTTGCAAACATTGTACATAACTTGTAATCTATACAGTCATTGTCAGACAAGCATTACATAGCTCTTTCTAATCCTGCCTTCTTCAGTGAGGCCTTACTATGTCTAGGCAATTCCGATTCTGTATCTTGGCGCAAAAAAAAAAAGTTCCATAGTTACACCATTTTGCTCACCCAGTATCTCTTGACAGAGCACTCCACAGGGAATCTGCCAATCCGTTGCACTCCCAGAAAATATGTTCCTAGTTACCTATTTCTACCCCATCACACCTCCAACATTTGCTGCCTACCTGAGGAAAAATTATTTTGGAGTCTAAGTGGGGTATAAAAATGCAACCCTTTCTACTTCCAAGCAAAGATCCTAAATCTTCTAGACTTTGTTGCATATCTTCCCCATTGTTTGTAAACTGCTCATCCAATCTCTCTTCCCATTCATAGGTGTGTACTAGGCTAATAGCCCTGGAGCCTTTACAAGCCTAGCCCATAGGATTACCCTGGCATCGTGCCACCCAACCTTAGTTCCTAGTGGCTCTGTCGAGTAGAGCCACTGGAGTGATCCCTGGGGTGAATTTTCTATTTACCATCCACTCATCAAGATTTCTCTTGAAGAAGGGGCAGTGAGGTGCTCTGCTTGACATGTATGGGAAGTCTATTCCATAGCATGGGCAGTGTCTAGGTTATGAACCTGTCCCTCCAGCATGTTCTGTTGAT
This sequence comes from Protopterus annectens, assembly GCF_019279795.1. NCBI lineage: Eukaryota > Metazoa > Chordata > Ceratodontiformes > Protopteridae > Protopterus > Protopterus annectens. The sequence goes on from NC_056728.1 coordinate 309,394,777, forward strand.
TGTGGTAATGAGGTTGAGGTCTCTGGACCATGTGGTGTGGAGGGATTGGGATTTCTTTAGATGTAGCATTTCTAACAGAGGTGGGTCAGACATGGCTTTGTAAGTCAAGCAGAGATCGCATCTAAGTAGGCGATATGAGATGGAGAATAGTTGGAGTTTTTTGAGTCTGTCCATATAGGATAAGTGTTTAAGGCCTAGGACCCTCTGTGAGGTATTTTTGTGGCCTCTCCAGTTGTTGCAGGTGTCTAGTAAGGTACATGCCAAATGGGCATTGTACTCTATGATTGGCCTAATGAGGGAAGAGTAGAGGGAGACAATGACCTCTTTCTTCCTGGATACAAAACCCTTCCTTTCTAACCACCTGTGATTGATCCTTATAGTTGCGATGTAAATATTTGTATACATAACTAACAGCAGTTTCTGTTAGTCTACCAAAATGCTACCAGTGCTGGTTTTTGACTTAAGATCCCCTTATTTCTTTCTCTTTGCCTTTACTGTGATATCAGTCATTGATAGGGAAAACATTCTCTATCCTGCAGTCCCAATACTTTTGCAGTCTCTTCCTATTATGTTACTTTCCCCTCTAATTATTTGCTCCCACTACCCTGGTTCCTTTACCAGTTTTCTCCAATAAATTCCAGCCCCCTCTTGCCTATTGTCTGTATTCCTACTTGCAATCATCCCTATTTGCAGAATTTCCTTTCTCCATTCCTGTCAGCTTATACTTCCTGCTACTTTACAAATATAATCTGCATATCTGTTGTTATTCTCAAGTATCTGCATCCAAAATCCCAGCCTCTCCTTGTTTCTTGAGCTCCCCCATCCCCACCCGTTTCATAATCCTCCCTTTCCACTTTGAATTATAGGTTTGTGTTTGTGCTATGTATAGGACGCTTAACGATGTTCTCTGAAATTGGGTAATCCCACACAACCTTGTTCAATTGGAAGAATCAGCTTATCTCATTTTACTCTTGCTGTCTTCTCCTCCCAGATCAAATCCTTCAGCTCTTTATTAATTTGTTATCCACAACTTTTCCTCTGGTTGATAAAAATGTCTGACCTGTGTATAAGACTAAAGGGACTAAAAACATTTTTGACTTGCTTGTATCTTGCTATCTCTATAACAGAGCTGCCAGTTTCTCGTTTTTTGTATTCTCTTGTTTAGTCTGTTCCCACATAGCCTTAGCTGCCATACCAGAATCCTTTTTAATCTGTACTCTTAAGTACTTCATTTTATCATGTCCCCAGATATGAATATTGCTGAACCAATTCATGTGTGGGTACATAATTTACAGCTATTGTCCGTTTTCCCTTCATTAATTTTGTATCCTGAAAAGATTTGAAACTGCCTCAAAATGTTCCACAACACTGAAATGTCCTTTTCTGGTTTTATCTGATATAAAATATCATCTGCAAAGAGCGCCACCTTTTCTGGACTACCATACCAATTATATCCTTGAATTTCTGAGTCTGATTTTTTTTTGCCAATGGTTTTAAATATAGTGCAAATAAAAGGGGAAAGTGGACACCTTTGTCTGGTTCCTCCACTCAAACAGACGTTATCCAAAATAAACCCACCCACTTTGATTTCGACCTCCAATCCCATGTATACTCCTTAGAAACCTTATTTATCAGGGAATACAAATGCTTCTATTGCCCTGCCCATAAACTCCCAGCTTACTCTTTCAAATGCTTTGCCTGCATCAAGATCCACCAACAACAGTGGTATTTTCTTACATTCAGCTTTCCTCTGGATCATCAGTGTTCTGTTGAAGTCAAATGTTTGCCTCCCCTCCACAAAACCACATTGATCCGCGTCCATCAGTTTTGGCATCACCTTTGCCATTCTTTCAGCCATTATACACACAAGCACTTTGTAATCATGGCCTAGGATTAAAATGGGCCTGGATAAAATGGGTCTTTACTGTCTTTACAGCCACCACTGCTTTCTTCCAGGAAGTTCATGCTTCTCCTCTTAAAATACTGTTAAACAAAACCTTCCAGATCTTTATCATTTTTTTCACCTCATAGCTTGCAAATTTCCACTGGAAATACCCCCTTTTCTTAAAGACTTTCCTGTTGATTGGTTATACGTCAGCATTTTGATCTCCTCTCCTCCTGTCCTAACTAACCTTGGCTTATTTAATTCTTCCATTTGTACCTTTTCTTGATCTCTTTCTCTTCTTTATACAGACTTTCATAACATTTCTGAAATATTTCTAGTACCTCTGCAGGATCTCTTGTTGTCCTTCTATTCCTATGTTGCAGTATTCTGCATATGGGTTTACCCTTCTAGTCTTGCATACGTATGGCCAGTATCCAAAAGCTTTCAGTCCCTCCTAGATGCACGAGACGTCAGGTTTAGGTAAGAGTACGTGGACCATATAAGTGATGTTGGCATGCACCAGCCCTCAGAACTTTCCACCCACCAGTTGTACGCCAGTTGTTCCTGCTTTTGCTGATGACCAATTCAAGTTTCAAGCTAAGTACCCAGTTGGGGATCTTTTCAGTTTTTCCTTTTGTATTACTGCCTTTTCATGTCATCCAGAAGGGCTAAATGTCAGTACGGTCATCAGATCCCTCATAAAGACACCCACAATAAGTGTTTGTTCTGTCTCGGACGGTCACATGATTATAAGGCCTGCCTTATTTGCCAGGTGTTCATCCCGAAAATATTCCACAGTCATTTGCATGCACTCAATTTGTACTTGGAGAACCAACGTCTAAAACAACTTGCTTTGCATATGGAGGGCTCATCGGATGTCGCCTCTGAACTGCCAAAAAATAAGGCCAGATCTTTATGGCCTGTAACACTTGGTGAGCCTCTTTCCAGCCGATCCACAGCCTGTGGCCAACAGCAGCCTGGTCTCAGGATCTGGACCTGGATCCACCTCACTGGATGTCACGGGTACCTCTGAGGAAGCCGTACTACTGGTGGGTGAGACCACGTCTGCAGATGCTATTCCGGCGACCATTTCGGATGCCGGGGGCAACCAGCGTGTTCAGGGGAACCTTCGTATTTCCTGCCTCAGACTTTGATGCTCTCTCCTAAACACACCCGTTGGAACTCTCAAGAGCAGAAAAAAAAGGAAGCACACCTCTCAGCCAGCAGAAATTATTTCAGACTGGCCGGCCTTTAGCCAAAGCCTTTTCTCCGTTTTCATGGCCCTGAGGCCTACATCAGCTGCTTCTGCAACTTCTCCTCTCCTTAGTCCTAGGCCTCAACCTGCAGTGACAGTTGTTAGGGAAGAGGACATCTGTTCAGATTCCTCAGATGATTCCCTCTCTTATAATTCACAACTCTCTTCTCCCTTAGGATACAGATCACCAGAGGAAGAATCTATAGACCCAGATTCCCCTGTTGAAGATTTGACCTTCTCTGAAACTGTTTTTAAAATGAAGGAACACTTTAAATGGGAATCCACAGACATTTCTGAAATACAGAAGATGGTACTATGACCTCATTCAAATGGAAACACCAAGCCCTTCGGCCATTCCTCCAATACTGCCTGCCGCCTTAGATGCCTTTTCTTCTGCATCTCTCAATCTGGACTCTCAATCTCCTGCTCCTCGTAGAGCAGACAGACTGTACAAAGTCCCAGATTCTGTTAAGCAGTTGATCAAGTGCCCTCCTGCAAGATCCAGCTACCATTTCTGTCTCCACAGAGCAAAGCTTCCAAACTCTTGCCTACCACCACCACCCTTTTTGCTGACAGACAGCAAACCTATGGAACGGTTAGGCAAAAAGATTTACACCTCTTCTGCTTTGGCATTTAGAGATACTAATTACCCGACTCATATGGCAAAGTACACCCTGTCTCTTCTAGACTCTGCCACAAACTGTTGGCAGACATTTCAGACTCCTCAGCCAACTCAACTATGTCTTCTCTGCTGGCCCTTGCATCCCAAATCACCAGGTATTCAATTAAATGTAGCTGTGATGCTGCAGAGTCCTCAGCAAGGTCAGCAGCTTCAGATTCTGCACTTCACAGATGCTCCTGGCTATGCTTGCAACCCCTGCCAGATGATTTCAGAGCTGGGATCAATGATGCACCACATGACAATGCTGCCTTATTTGGCTCAGAAGTAGCAGACCTTCTCAAATCACTGCAACAAAAAGGAAGAGATGCAGGATCTTAAAGATCTGCTAGTTTCCCCTGTCCCTAAATTTTACAGTAACTACCCTGTGAAAACACAGTTCTTCAGAAAATACTCCAATCCTGTACCTCAAACTAGACACAGGAAAGCAAGTAAGGAAAATCCTTCAGCTAGAGCACCTTATTCCTCTAGTCCAAGGACACCCTTTCAGGACAGGGCAGACATGTCTGACTACCTGCTACTCCTGCCTCACCCCCAACAGCTGCTTCCATCCCACTGTCTGCTCACCTTTCCCATTCCTTTCCTGTTTGGAATCGGGTCACTTCAGACAGGTTAGTACTCTCCATCCTCCAAGATGGTTACTACCTGTCATGGATAACCCCTTCAGTAAGTCTAGGCAGGCCACGACCTCCTGCTCAGCAACTGCCCCTCCTAATACCAGTACTACAGTCACTTTTAAACCAAGGCACTATAGAAAGAATTCCTCCCTCCCAATTTGGAAAAGGTTTCTACTCGAGGATTTTTCTGGTTCCCAGAAAAGAAGGGACATGGAGACCCATCCTAGACCTTTCAAAGGTCGGTCCTTTCTTAAAGGTCCCAACTTTCAAAATGCTGACCCTGCCAACTCTATTCCCTCTTGTGTGCAAAGGCTTCTTAGCTACACTAGACATCAAGGATGCATACTTTCACATTCCCATAAGACCCACATACACAGAAAATACGATTCTTAGTGTGCTTCTCACATTTGAAGATGTTCTTCGTGTTTCAGTGTTGCAGTCATCACATTTGGGTTATCCCTGCCAGGGTAGCCCTCGGCCGGCCCGAATACCAGAGGCTTAGTATTTCTGCGTCAGTTGCTGTCGCTTCAGGACTGATGTCAGTAGTATAAAATAAGGCAGCCAATGCCATTACATCAGTCTTTCTTGCCATGGAGCCCGAAGCAGATGTTCGTGTTTCACTGTTGCGGTCATTACACTTGGGTTATCCTGCTGGTAGGCTACCCGCAGTCAGCCTGAATTCCAAAGTCTAGGTCCGGCATTGGTTGCTGTCGCCTCTTCCCTGACGTCAGTGCGCCTGGGGTATAGAAGATGCAGCCGACGCTATTTTCTTCAGTCTTTCTTGCCGCGCGGTGCCCGAAGCAAAAGCAGTTCGCAAGTGCCGGTCGGCTGACTCCTGAGATTTTCAAAGACGAATTTCAGATCCGAAGTCTTCATTAAACCTAAGTACCCCGTTGGGGAAACTTTTTTCTTGCACCAGTCCAATGTCAGAAAAAGTTAACAATTGTATTTCTTGTGGGAAGCAAATACTTCATAAGGATTTTCATTCTTACTGTATTCCTTGCCTAGGCCCTGATCAGAATGTTGCTAGCTGTAGGTTTTGTGCTAGATTTAACCAACGCACTATTAAGCGTCGGTATGATTTTGCCTTTCATTACTTTGGCTGAAGATTCAATTATATAATGCCGTCGGAACAGTCGATGACCGGAGTTTATAAAAAGTGCAAGGAGAAAGAAAAGGACAGGCATCCGAGGTCCAAAACAGACAGCGAGGCTTCCGCTAAGCCATTCACCGGTTCTCAGTGAGGTGCTTTCGCAGCCCCTGACGCCCGCTACATCAGAGCCACAGGCCGCTGACGACTCCCACGTGGAGCCAGCTAGGCCTCTTGGATACTCAAGGTATTGGACACTCGGAAACTATTCCCTCAGATGGGTCCGGAGCCGCTGAGAAGGCATCGGCTTCTGAGGGTGTTTTTAGACCTGCACAGTTATATGTAAAGCCTACTTCAGCTTCCAAAGCAAAGACTAAAGCAGTTCTAAAGACAAAGAAACAAGTACAGCATTCTCCTGGACAGACTTCCATGCCTAAAAAACAGATGCTCAAAATGGCCGAAGACCTAATTACCTTGATCAGGGGTTCCCATCCCCCTCCTGACAAGAGGCCTAGGCAAGAGACAGAATATGAATCTTCAGATCAGGTTTCCATTTCCTCTGACTCCTCTTCGGAACAGGAATACTCTCTTCCTCCTTACGAGGATTCTGACGCTGAAGAATCTATCCCTTCAGCCTCACCGCCTGAGGATTATTCTTTCGGGGAAACCCTGCATACCATGAGGGAGCACTTCCACTGGGTGAGCCAGGACTACTCAGAATCTAAGAAAAGGCTTAGAGATTTTCTTTTACTACCCCAGCACAGGCCTCTGGCTATTCCTCCTGTGTTAGACATTGTAGATGTATTTTCAGAATCCGGACTTACTCCTGACTACCTCCTGCCCCTGTTAAACCAGACAGATACCACAGGGTTCCAGATTCACATACATTTCTTTATTAAAAACCCTGCTGCTGACCCAGAAACTATTTCTCGGGGTCCCAAAGGGGTCAAGGTTTCTACTGCAAAAAAAACCTATCCCCTCTGATAAAGATTCAAGGGCACTAGACAGATGGGGAAAAAAGTTTACACTTCTGCTACTTTGGCTGTGAGGGCTTTAAATTTTCAATTTCATATGCTTAAATATCACCAATACTTAATGTCACTGCTAAAACAGAAAATGTCAAATTCTGATTGTGCTGAAAATAAGGAAATGCACGATTTATTGCATGCAACTGAACAAGTGGGAAAGCATACATTGCAATGTGGTTTTGATTCTCTGGAGGCCTCTTGCAGGGCAGCAGTTACGGGTTCTGTCATTAGGAGGCATGCTTGGTTAAAGGAACAGAATCTGCCTGATCATGTTAAAGCAAAATTATTAGGTGCTCCATTACAGCATGATACCTTATTTGGTGTTAAAGCAGAGGAGGTGTTGAAGATAATGGAGGACAAAGAGAAATCTATGCAAACAGTAAAGGATTTCTTACAGGTACAGCCACCCAGATATAGCAGGAACTGGCCTACAAAGAAAATAATTGGTCCTTTACAGTGTCAGACAGGCCACAAAGAGGCAGATACAGATGCCCCAGAGGCAGATCCCAGCCCCAGGGCTCGTACAGGCCTAAACAGTGGGGTGCTTCTACCTCCAAAAGTGGAGAAGACAAATCACAGCCATACAGGAAACAGTCCCAATGACTTTCCTCTGCCAGCACCAAGCACTTATCTTTTGGCAGCCCCCTTAGGGGGAAAACTAGCACTTTTTTTCTCAAAATTGGCACATGATCACCCAGGAGAAATGAGTCCTGAATAATAGTGTCCCAGGGGTACAGGTTCCACTTTCACACCCTGCCAAGGCAAAAGGTATGCCAGACCTGCCACACAATCAATGGGCAGAGGCACAAAAACAAGTTTCATCCCTCATGGACATGAGGGCCATTCAGCAAGTACCACAGCAAGAGCAGGGACAAGGATTTTACTCGAGACTTTTCTTGGTACCCAGAAAAGACAAAGCCTGGAGACCAGTACTGGACCTGTCTATTCTAAATACATTTCTGGACATTCCAAAATTCAAAATGTTGACTCTGCAGCAGCTTCTGCTCATGCTGGGCAAGAAGGCTTGGCTGGTAACTTTGGACCTAAAAGAGGCTTACCTGCATATTCCAATCAGACAGTCTTGTAGAAGATGCCTCATTTTCATAGCTGGCTCAATGCACTACCAATTCTCTGCACTGCCCTTTGGCTTATCCACTGCGCCCAGGGTCTTCACAAAATGCCTAGCACCAGTAATTGCATTTTGCAGACAGAGGAATTCAAATATATCCTTACTTGGACGATTGCCTTATTCAAGCAGAGAACAAGGACATCCTACTAAAGCATCTGGCGTTTGTAAAAAGATTACTAATTTGCCTAGGGTACACAGTAAACAAAAAGAAATCAAAACTAGTACCCTCTCAAGAGAATATTCCTGGGTGCAAGCTTAAATACAGATGCCCAGATGGCTTATCTCACGCCAGACAAACAAAAGGCAACTGACTTCTTACTTCAAAATGTTGGCAGCAAAGACCCAGTTATCTGCAAGAAAAATTCTGCAAGCTTTGGGCTTCGTGGCATCCTGCATTCTGCTAATTCCATATGCCAGACTGCATATGAGGAAACTACAATGGTATCTAAAAAGTGTTTGGACTCAACATTGTCACAGCCTGGAAACCTTAATTACCCTCATTCCTTCCCTGCAACAGGAGTTTCGATGGTGGGCACAGACTTGTCACCACAACAAGGAACAGCCATTCACCCTACCCACAGCCAGGCAGTCAATAACAACAGATGCATCAGATTATGCCTGGGGGGCCCACATGGCAGGAAAATGTATTCAGGGCACATGGCCCACAAGCCAAAGGCATCTTCATATCAATCAAAAAGATGCTAGCTGTTCAGAATGCCCTGACAGCTTTCAAGGATCTACTCCATCCAGGACAACTACTGACTGACAGTACTACAGTCATGTGGTACATAAACAAGCAGGGAGGCACACATTCCTATCCCCTCTGCAGACAAGTCATGACTTTGTGGGACACAGCATTGACTTATCAAGTACACCTGCAAGCACAGTTCCTGCCAGGAAAGAAAAATGCGCTGGCAGACAAACTAAGCAGAAACCTCACGGATCCCCACGAGTGAAAACTGGATCCACAGGTCTTCAGCATGATAATACAGAAATGGGGATGCCCAGACATAGATCTATTTGCCTCCCCTCACAACTGCCAACTACAGAGATCCTGCACAAGGACTTATCACAAGCAAGCATGGAAAGTGGATGCTCTATCATTCAGCTGGAAAACCCTAACAGTATATGCCTTTCCTCCTCTGCCTCTCCTCCCCAAGGTACTCCTAAAGGTCAGACAAGAGAAGCCAAAAATGATTCTGATTGCTCCAGACTGGCCCCGCCAGCACTGGTACCCAATCCTAAAGAGCATGTCTCAAGGCCCAGCCTGGACCATTCCCTCTAATTCCTCATTTACTGACCCAACAAAACAATCAGATCCTGCACAGCCAACTAAGGACCCTAAATCTGGCAGCATGGCAGATAATGTAGCCATTCAGAACATACCTCACTCTAAAGCAGTGATGTATGTTATCTTGGAGGCCAGGAGGCCCAGTACCAGAAAATCTTATGCAGAAAAATGGAGAAGATTATGTGCTGGGAACCAGGCACAAGGAATTGACACGTTTGTACCAAATATTCCTCAGATTTTACAATACTTAACTGAGATGCTGGACAAAGGCCTATCCTTTTCATCAATTAAAATCCATGCCTCTGCCATTTCAGCTCATTACAATACGGAACCACCAAATTTTTCACATCTGTTGCTAAGACAGAACCTCAGAGGGGCCAAAAACTTAAGACCTCCAAGCAGAGCACCTGCATGGGACCTCAATTATGTCTTGGAAAAACTCACACTGCCACCTTTTGAGCCAGCCAATACAGCTGAAATAAAGTTCTTATCTTGGAAAACAGCTCTGCTCCTAGCAATAACCTCTGCAAGACGAGTCTCAGAGTTACAGGCATTCATGGCTGTGGAACCTTTTATCATTTTCCATCCAGACAGGGTTTCTCTGAGGACGAACCCGACATTTATGCCTAAGATAATGTCCAGTGTGGCCCTTAACCAAACCATTCATTTGCCTACTTTTTATCCAAACCCACAGAATAAGGGTGAGAGACTCCTGCATTCTTTGGACATACACAGACAGCTACGCTTCTACTTGGACAGAACTAAGGCTTTCAGAAAGACTGAGCAACTCTTAGTAGCATATGCAGCAGGATCACAAGGAAAGGCTATCTCAAAGCACACTATTTCAAAATGGATAGGCCACTGCATTTGTTTCTGCTATTCACAACATGGCAAATTAGTGCCTAAGGACATTAGGCCACAATCAATCAGAGCAGCAGCCACTTCAGCAGCCTTCCTCAGAGGCGTACCAACCAAAGACATTTTAGAGGCTGCAACTTGGAGTTCAGTGCACACTTTTACCAAGCACTACCTCTCTACTCTAAATCCAGAGCATGCTTTTCCACTGCAGTTCTGCAGGGCCTTATAGCCTCTCCTAATCCCATTTAGACCCAGCCACCTAACTTCAGCTTTGGGATTCAACCCAAGTGTAATGACTGCAACAGTGAAACACGATGAACATAATACAGTTGTGTACCTACCATAAATGAGATGTTCGAGTGTATTCACTGTTGCAGTCCAGGTTACCCACCCACCATCCCCCTTTTTCTTTGCTGGGACTTATCTGTACTTCTATATCCTACACAACCTATGCGGTGTATTTGCTTGTAGATGAAGGAAATGTTATTTTTGTGCATGCATACTTATTGGCATAATTTTCAGCCTTCCACTTTGAAGGGCACCTGACATCTGGTGCAAGAAAAACTGAAGAAAATGGCGTCGGCTGCATCTTTTATACCCCAGGTGCACTGACATCAGGGAAGAGGCGAGAGCAACTGACGCCAGACCTAGACTTTGTAATTCAGGCCGACTGCGGGTAGCCTGCCAGTAGGATAACCCAAGTGTAATGACTGCAACAGTGAATGCACTCGAACATCTACATTTATGGTAGGTACACAACTGTACTTTTGCACAAGTGCCAGTCAGCTGCTACCTGAGTTTTGTCTACTGAATTCAAGCTGAAGCCTTCTAAAGCCAAGTACCCCATTGGGGATCCTTTTTTCTTGCACTAACCGATGTCAGAAATAGTTAATTGTCTCGCTTATGGAAAGCAAATACCGCACCGAGACTTTCATTCTTACTGCGTCACTTGCTTAGGCCCAGACCACGACGTCTTTCGATGTTGCTTCTGTGCTTTGTTCAACACCAGAACTATCTGTCATTGGGCCCTTATTGTAGCTAGTTATTTTCGCTTACAGTCCTCAAACTCCGATATGGCTTCAGTAAGCCATCCGACAGCAGATCTACTGAAAAAGTGTAAAGATAAAGACAGAGACCACACAGATCCAAACCTACCGACGACGCTCCGATTAAGCTAGTAGTCAGTTCTCTGGTCCTCACTGAGGCACTTTCGCAGCCCCTGCTGCCCGCTTTTGTGGATTAGCAGACCGCTACCTAGACCCTTTCGGAGTCTGGTACGCCACAAAACTTTTCTTCGACTAAGGATCCCACAATTTGTCTCTACCTTGGATAGGTCCAGAGCTACTGAGCAGGCACTGGCTTCCAAGGAAGACCTTCGCTCTACCGATTCTCGACACAAACCGACATCATCTTTCATGACTACCATTCTTTAAAAAACAACCAGGTTTCTTAGGCCCAGGGTACAAACCACACCCAAGAAACCGACAACCCAATCTCAGGCACCTGTTTCCTTGCCACCTCCTCCAAAAGGAAGAGAGATCTGTCTCCTGTAGTTCTGTCTGAACCAGAGTCCAATGACTGATGCATCTGAATATAAAGACTTTATTTTTTATTTATTTATTTCAGTTTGATTACCGGGGAAGTCCACTGGGCCAAGAAGTACCCATTTTCAGTGGAGGCCCGGGGAGAAAAGCTCCAAAAACAGTACAATCAAGGTTACATACAGTAATGGATGATAATACAATGTCACAAACAGTTAGGAATATGTGAGATGCAGTAGTAGGCAATACAGTAAGGATTACATAAAATACAATCATAAAAGTACAATGTCCAAGATGTATTTTTTTTTTTTGCTACATATGAACAGTATTTACATACATACAGTCAACTGAAAGTCAGCTATAACCATATAGGGGGAACATAGAATGAAATTAAGAGAGTATATAGTAGATTGGTGCTTGAGAATAGAGGTCAAGGTGGAGAAAGTTTCTAGAATTTATACTGGGTGAAAGCAAGGACATTTCCATTTGGAGGATAAGTGTAAGAAAAGATGGGTCTTGAAAGAGTCAGAGTTAGGGATGGTCCTAAGAGAAGGTGGGCAACCCCTCTCCATTTATGAGGGTTCTGATGCAGAGGATTCCATTCCTTCAGCCTCTCCCCCAAAGGATTTTTCCTTTGGGGAAACCCTGCATACCTTAAGGGGAGCATTTCCAATGAGAGTCAGGACTACCCTCAGTCTATAAAGAGACTTAAGGAATTCTTAGATCTTCCACACCACAGACCCTTGGCCATCCCCCCAGTCCTGGATGTTGTGGAGGATGTTTTCTTGGAATCCAGTTTGAATCCTGACACCCTCCCTCCTGCACCCAGAAAACCATGAGGTATTACAGAGTCCCTGACTCGGACAATTTTCTTTTTAAAAATCCTACTGCTGACCCGGAGGTAATTTCTCAAGGGCCTAAAGGAATTAAAGCAACCTCTACTAAAAATCCCATCCCCTCAGATAGGGATTCCTGAGCACTAGACAGATGGGGTAAAAAAGTATACACCTCAGCTACTCTTGCTATCAGGGCACTAAATTGTCAGTTCCATATGCTAAAATTTCAGCAGCATACCCTGGAACTCCTCAAGCAAAAAATGTCTTCCTTTCCTGCTTGTGAAGAATCTAAAGAGTTAATGCATTCTGCAAATCAAGTAACTAAACAGACCTTGCACTGCAATTTTGACACCCTAGAAGCTTCTTGCAGGGCAGCAGTCACTGGTTCAGTCCTTAGAAGGCATGCATGGCTTAAGGAACAGCCCTTGCCAGACCATGTCAAATCTAAATTGTTGGATGCCCTCTTACACAAAGACAACTTGTTTGGCACTAAGGCAGAAGAGGTCTTAAAACAGATGGAAGAAAAAGCAAAATCTATGCAGACAGTTGAGGATTTCTTACAGGTCCAGCCACCCAGGTTCAGCAGGCATTGTCCCACCAAGCACTGGTCCTTTCCTGCTCCCACCAGGCCAGTTCAGTCCAGAGCGCCCAGACAACAGCCACAGGGAATGCAGAGATCTAAGCAGTGGACTACCTCCACTTCGAAACCAGGGAGATGTTCGTGTTTCACAGTTGCAGTCATCACACTTGGGTTTATCTGCCTGCAGATAGACCTCAGTCAGCCTGAATACCAGAGTCTTGGGATTTCTGTGTCGGATGCTGTCGCCTCTTCCATGATGTCAGGTCGTCAGGGGTATAAAACATGCTGCTGATGCCATTACATCAGCTTTTCTTGCCGGGTGGGAGCCCGAAGCAGTTTGCAAGTGCCGGTTGGCCGCTACCTGAAATTTTCATTTGCGTTTCAAACCTGAAGTCTTCTAAAGCCAAGTACCCTGTTGGGGATCCTTTTTTATTGCTCTGATGTCAAAAAAAGTTAACAATTGTCTTGCCTGTGGAAAGCAAATACCTCACAGAGATTTTCATTCTTACTGCATCACCTGTTTAGGCCCAGACCTCGATGTTCCTCGCTATCTGTTTTGTGCCTTGTTTTAACACCCAAACTATTCATCGTCAGGCTATCTTTGTTGCTAAATTCTTTCGCTGTCGTTCTCTGTATTCCAAAATGGTTTCAATAAGCCATCTGACTACCGATCTTCCGAAAAAATGTAAGTATAAAGACAGACTGCATAGGTCCAAAAACTGCCGTTTTCATTAAGCTAGTCACCAGTCTGCCGGTACCCAGTGAGGCGCCTTCACAGCCCCTGATACCTGCTTCTACAGATTCTCAGGCCTCTGCTGAGACCCATTCGAAGTCCAGTATGCTGAGAGATGCTTCTTCGACTATGGAACCTGCGGATGTCTCTACCTCAGATGGGTCCAGAGCCACTGTACAGGCACTGGCTTCTGAGGGTGTATTCTGACCTACCGGTGTTTGTATTAAACTGACAACTTCTTTTCTGACTAAAACTACTGAGTTTCTCAGGCCCAGAGTAAGCACTATGCCTAGAAAACAGACAACCAAAGCGAATGCTCAAGCTCCCATGCCACAGAAACAAATACTTAGAATAGCTGAAGGCCTTATAACTTTAATTAGGAGTAGCCAGCCTTCCCCCTCTAAAAGACAAAGAATTGATTTGCCTTCTGATTCTACTGACCATGAGTCCAAGGACTCTGATCCCTCTGATTACCAGGACATACCCTTATCTACCTGTGAGGATTCAGATGCAGAGGATTCCATTCCCTCTGAGTCCCCTCCAGAGGACTTTTCTTTTGGTGAAACCTTGCATACCTTAAGAGAGCATTTCCACTGGGAATGCCAGGACTACCCTCAGTCCAAAAAGAGACTCGGAGAATTTTTAGACTTTGCCTCAGCACAGGCCTCTAGATAATACCCCCTGTCCTGGATATTGCAGATGATGTCTTCATGGAATCCAGTCTTACTCCTGATACTTTACCACCAGCTCCTAGAAAGCCCGACAGGTACTACAGAGTACTTGACTCTCATAAATTTCTCTTTAAAAATCCCACTGCGGATCCAGAGACCATTTCCCAGGGACCTAAAGGCATTAAGGCTACTACAGCCAAAAGCCCTACCCCTTCGGACAGGGATTCTAGAGCTTTAGACAGATGGGGTGTCAAAGGAAAAATATACTTTAAAAATGATCAAAACACGGTAGGTTCAGGTTAAGGCACTTTAATCTTGCAGCAAGGAGACAAAAATGTGCTAATACAGAGTTTGTCTAACCAGAAACAGGAAATGCATTCATTTTTATAGGTTATCAAATTAATCCTGTCCTACCATGCTGACGTAACAGATTACCACCTTTTCATCATCATCTGCTGACCATCTTTCCCATGAATTTCTGCTGATTTAAACAATTTTTGTGTGAAACTTCCTGAGGAAAGCAACATGGCCTTGGTTACTTTCAGTTAGATACTTGTTATGTTACATTTAAGATACTATAGCTAAATCAAGCACAATGCTAGCAGTTCATTTCTCTAATAATCCTTTGTCTACTGTATCTCTAAATTACTGCAGCTGCAGAGGTTCCCATCCTCTGAACAAGGCTGTTTGTCTAAAATCATTACATTTATATTGTTCATTCATATGCTTCTGACCTAGCAGATAAACACCTGCTTCTCAAGTACATTTCCACAAGGCATAAACAAGAATATTGCTGTGCTAGCAGTTACTAGGTCAGAGGGCAACTTGCAAGTTTCAGTAAGCATGCTGCAGTTTTAGAAAAGCATATTTTTAGTCTCATATGAAACTCAATTTATATAAATCACAGTGCATGAAAAATAGAATGAAAAGCATATTAAAAACACTTGATTATTAATTTGGCATTAAGCATACACACATTAATACATATTTTTCTAACATCTCCCTCCTGTTAATACTTTTTATTCTATTTTCAAAAAGGATAAGCAGCTTGCTTCTTTTCCTAACCTCTTCCATTCAGGATTTGCAGTTAGTCATTCAGTTTATACTTTTATGAAAATGTCTCGCATTCTAGCAGCTCTTCAAATTCAGTACTTTGATACATAGTCTCTGATACGGATATATCTATGAATTCTTTAATTAATTTCTTCATGCAGGGGATTCCGCAACAAATACAAACTCCTATTAGGAATAAACCTACCCCAATAGCAATCAATATGTTCATAAATATGGAGCCCCACCCCCCGAAGGCATTCTGAAAAAACTGTCAGAGGGTTTGGGCCTGGTTTGGTCATGGCCGACACTTGCTGAATCACCTCAAGATGGTCGTTGATCTCATGCTGATGGTCAGGAATGAACGCACAGCACTCTTCTTTGATTAAAGTGCAAGTTCTGCCTCTCGTCGCTAGGGTGAAGTCAAGAACCATTCGGTTTTGAAGCACTACAGCTCTCATGGCATTCAGTTCATCAGTTATCAGTTCAAGGGCAGAAAAAGTTGCATTACTCATTATTTTGAGAAGTTTGGACAGTTTTCGCAGCTCCCATATTGATTTGACTCCGCCATACATGGGTGATATACCTGCCCAGGATATAACAGCATCACTCAAGTCCATGTGCACAAGTTTGGTTCCCACATTACGATGGTCTTTCCACCCTGCTTCAATTCGTCCCACTGGATTCTCAGGTTTCTTAACAGACTTTTTGGTTACGTCTCGAGTATTTCGAATACTCCCCTGAGGCAAAACTGCAGTGTGTCGGATGGCCGGAACCAGGTATCCCAAAAAACAACTGCCAGACCAATTCTCAGGTAACCATTTATATGCCTTTTTACCACATACAAAATAACAGTCCTCTACCTTTGTCATTACTTTGTTACGAAATGACTGCCCTGCATGAAACATTTTCCTATCTATCACTGACAACTGTTTGAAAAGTACAGTATTATGCTGTACCTGATCAAGAGTTTTATGCATAGATTTCAAAAATGAGTTATAATCTGTACTACAAGATCCGCTTAAATCATTTGGTTTTCTATAACATTTATACTGTACAGTAACATTGCATTTACTCCATCCAACTTGGATGGAGTCATTTTTATAAAAACATACAATTCCTTTTTGTGTCACAGGCAAATACAGTGCTACCTTATCTTGTGCTTTAATAGCGACTGTGTCAAAAAACAGATTTTCCCAGGTCTCATTGACCCCTAGGGGGATAGCAGTCATTAATAAACCCCCATATGCTGTTGGTATGGCCGTACAGACCCAGCAGTTTGAAACATTGAAAGTCTCTGCGTACACACGTGTAATTGCCTGATACGTGTTAAAGTTCGGATGCCAGTCTATGTTTGGTTCATTACATCTAATCAGTTCAACCTTTGTGGCAGGAAAAAAGTACGGCCACAGCAAAAAGAACAGTGTGAGCAACATTGCAATAAAAACAATCATACAAGTTTTTTGAAGTTGCTCAGTGTCTCTTCTCACTCTGTATCTGGCCATTTTGTTCTTGTTGTGCAACAGTAACAAAGTCTTTGTCCAGTTCAAAGTTTTTAACCAGTTTACAGTGCATCAAATGAATCCAGGAAGCTCGTTCTGCAATCTTGACTGCAGTGGGTGTTGACAGCAGTACCTGGTACAGACCTTCCCACTTCGGAGAGCTCAATTCTTCCGTTTCACAATCTTCACCCAGACCCAAGTGCCTGGGGCTACTGGTGCTTCCGATTTTGATTGCTCTTTATCTGAAACAGAATTTAACTGTAAAAGTTTGTTATTCAAAAATCGCCTCATATATCCTGCAAGTGAACTGTCAGCCTCCTGCTCTGTAGACATGAGAGGTTTCCACTGAGGTGTATAATATGCCCTCCCAAACAAAGTTTCAAAAGGAGTTAATCCCTTTACATTTGGAACAGTTCTCATGCTTAACAGTGCTAAAGGAAAACAGTGCACCCAATTTTTCTGTGTCTTCTATCAATTTCCTAAGCTTATTCTTCAGTACCCCATTGTGCCTCTCTACTAGCTCAGCAGATTGAGGGTGGTAAGCACAGTGGTTCTTTAATGATATTCCAAAATAACGACTGAGTTGTTGGATTGTTTGGTTCACAAAATGTGTCCCGTTATCACTATAAATCTTTTCCGGTATACCAAATCTGGGTATAATTTCTTTAACGAGGACCTTTGCAACAGTAGCTGCATCTGGATTTTTAGTTGGAAACGCTTCTACCCATTTGGAAAACATGTCTATAATAACAAGGCAATACTTCTTCTCACATTTATTCAATTCTATAAAATCCATACAGATAGTATGGAACGGATATGGTGGTGTAAGAAAGTTCCCTCGCTTAGGCTTCAATGCCCCATGTGCATGATGCTTGTTACAAACATGGCATGCTGCACAAAAATTTTTTGTATAGTTTGTAAACCCGTAGGTTGTAAACACTCGATTCACTAACTGTACCATCCCCCCCTGTTGAGACATGGCTCTGCCCATGGCTCAACAACGCTGCATATCTAAACAAATTAGATGGCAAAATTGGTTTCTTTTCCTTGGAGATGTACAGTCCCTTTTCGAGGATTGCTCCTCGTTTTATCCACTTTTGTTTCTCAATATTTGTAGTAACTGTCTGCATTGTTTTTAACATTTCTAAATCTAAAATCTCTGAGGGTTGTAATTCCTCACTCAAAAGGAAAGTTTCTGTGGCTGAGGCTGCCTGCTTTACAGCTGTATCAGCCTGTGCATTACCTTTTGAAATTCTATCCTGTTGTTTTGTATGAGCTATGCATTTGCAAATAGCTACTTTTTTAGGTAACTGAATTGAATCTAACAAGTCTAAAATAAGTTGTGCATGATTAATCGGTTTACCAGTAGATGTTATCATTCCTCTATTTTTCCACTGTTGCGCAAAAACATGTACAGTAGAAAAAGCATACTGACTGTCAGTATATATGTTCACTTTTTTACCTTTTGCTAAGGTACATGCCCTTGTTAAGGCAATCAATTCTGCTGCTTGTGCAGATAAGTTGTGTGGTAAAGATCTTGCTTCTAAAGTTTCAGTATCAGAAACGACTGCATACCCCACTAGGTTCTGTCCTGTAGGACCCCTCCTGCACGAGCCATCCACATAGCATGTCACCTCGGCATCATCCAAGGGAACATCCGTAAGGTCTTGTCTAGGTAATGTCTTTTGCTCAATCTCCTGCAGGCAGCAGTGTGGTTTGCCATCTGCAGGGGTTGGAAGCAAAGTTGACTGATTCAAAGTTGTGCATCGTTCAATTGCCTAGCTGGAGAAATATATGCTACTTTTTCTTGCAGTAAAATAATTGTGACTGCATGAGGCACTCTCAATGTGAGAGGGTGGAATAACACTACTGAGGCTGAAGCCTGCACTGCCATTGCAGCTGCAACTACTGCTTGTACACAGTGGGGCAAAGACCGCGCCACTGGATCTAACTGTGATGAATAATAAGCTATGGGGCGTTGCTTGTCCCCATGTTGCTGTGTCAATACTGATGTCATATAACCTTGCTTACAATCTACAGTTTGGATAAACTGCTTGTTATAGTTTGGTAATCCTAAAACTAAGGATGACGCTATCAATTGTTTCAGCTTACAGAAAGCTGCTTCTGCTTCAGGTGTCCATTGTAATAAATCTTGCGCTGCCATCGGCTTTTTAAATATTAAGTCAGCCAGTGGAGCAGATTCCAAAGCATAGTTTGGTATCCAACTCCGACAAAAATTAGTAGTTCCCAGGAAGGACATAATTTCCTTCTTGGTAGTTGGTCTAGGTGCTTGTAAAATTGCTGCTTTTCTGTCTTCATCTAATATTCTACCTTCTTTGGATATTACATACCCCAAGTACTTAACTTGTTTTCTCCAAAGCTGTAACTTGTCTTTGTTTACTTTGTGACCTTGAGTAGCTAAAAATTGTAATAAAGCTATCGTGTCCCCCTTGCATTCTTGCTGGGTGGGGGCTGCCAGCAGAATGTCATCTACATAAAGTAGAATCTGACTACCGTTCGGTGGGATAAATCCCGCCAGGTTGCTTGCCATTTCCTGTGCAAATATTGTTGGACTTTCACAATATCCCTGTGGTAATCTGGTATATGTGTACCGCTTTCCCTGAAATGTAAATGCAAACCAATATTGGCTGTCAGGGTGCATCGGTATCGAGAAAAATGCATTACTAATGTCTACCACTGAAAAATATTTTTGTTCTGGCTTTAAATCATTCAGTAAGGTGTGTGGGTCTGGCACCGTTGGTGCCCTGGGTATAACTGCATTATTTACAGCTTGTAAGTCTTGGACCATACGCCATTCCCCGTTTGCCTTCTTGACAGGAAATAAAGGTGTATTACATGGTGAATCGGGATTGTATTAAAACTCCTTCCTTAAGTAAGGCTGCTATGATAGGCTTGATTCCTACCTCTGCATCCTTTCTCAAGGGATACTGTCTTTTCTGGGGCCTAAAAGCTGACTTTGGCGTTATGGTAACTGGTCCTGCTGTTCGTATTAGTCCTACATCTGATGTCCCTGCTGACCAGAGAATGTCTGGTATGTCTCGCAAGGCTTTTTCTTCTTCTTCTTCCAATAAGAGTAATATTCAGCTATCCTCACTAGCCTGTGAGTGTACAGCTGGGTGTGTCTGTGTGATCCAATTCAATTTTTGTTTCTATACTCCCTGTTCGGAGAGCTCTAATTCCGTCTGCTTTTCCCACCTTGTGACTTTCTCACCTAAGTCTGCCCATTTTAAAATTTTGTTCTTAGTCAAAGTAACATGTGGCAGTCGATTAGATTTGTAAAGTGCCAAAAATTCCTGGGGCAATGAACAGCTTGCTACACTGTTCCCTTCTGCATCCCAGTACAAGTTTCGCAATACTAGCCTGTTTGCATGGTTTTGAAACAATTCTCATTCATAATCTTTATCAGGTCCTGGTCTATTACAGTAATATAGAGTACAATGCAACAAATGCTGTTTGTCAATGTCGAGGGAGGGGAACTTGTTGACTGCTACGTTCATCAGTTCTTCAGTTACTGCCCCTGGACCAGTCTTAACCAAGTCCTGGCTGTACCAATAATACATTTCACCCTCTGGTTGCACTACAAAAGTGTCCATTTGTCGCTGTGCTTCCATACCCTGCATGGTTGGACCTACGGCTATGCCAAATATCTGCATCAAATCTCTACCCAAAAGATTTACGGGGCATTTTGCAGAAACTACAATTTTGCTTTTCTGAGTCATCCCCGATACAGGGTCTGTTATTGTTATATGTCATGGGAGAGTGGCTCCCGGTACAGCTGTCCATTAGCTGCTTTCACTAATATATAATCTGGTGATTCTGTATCTTCCGGTAGTTTGGAAGGGTGTATCAGGGTTCGTGAAGCCCCTGAGTCACACAAAAATGTTACTTCCCTCCCCTCTACCAGAAGCGTCACTTCCGGTTTTCTGTCTGCTAAGTAAAGCTCTAAGCTCAAAAGAGCTAGGTCTAAAATTTCATTTTCTTCTACGTCTGTGTATTCATATACATCCTCTACCCCTTGTGTCACATCCGCTTCTCCCGCTATCACATTTACACTTACCTTTCCCTGCTCACTCTCTTCTAATGATTCCTGACTATCATATAGTCATTCCTCATCCTCCTTATTTTCTGTAGTCGCCTTCTTGTTTAGCCTGCAATCCCTTGCTAAATGTCCTTTTTTCCCACACTTAAAACACACCCTTTTTCTTTCTTTCCTCGAAATCTTCTGATCGTTTGTCAGATTGTTTATTTCCCTGGGTATTTTTCTTACCCTTTTTCCCAGTTTGTACTACAAATACTTCTGACCCATATTCCTGTTGAAAATACTTGAGTTTTCTTTTTCTTTTTACTATTAAAATGTCTTTCTGCATGTCTAGTATATTCAAGTAATGGCTGTAATCTACTTGTTCGATGATCTACCATATGCTTCGTAATAAAGCTACTAATGGGAGTTATACTACCCTTCAAGAATGCGTTCTTTAACTGTTGTTCATATGAAGAATCATGTGTGTGGTTTTCTGGTATTTGCATTCCGCAGTGATTATTAAAACACTCTAACAGTCTAGCATAATATCTATCAACTGTTTCACCTTCCTGTTGAATGCATTGATTAATGCAAGTCCAATCAGCCCTAGGCTTCCACTTTTCAGAGATTCGGTCTGTTAGACCTTTCACTCTGCCATCCAGTTCTGCATTAGTATGTGGGAGTGGTCTAAGTTGTGCATCACGAGGATTCCAGTCGCCACTAATCATGTGCCAATCTGGACCCACAATTTGTCTAACTACTTTTTCTACTTCCTCTCCATTCAAATGGTAACTTAATCTCATACCCTGTAAGTCTTCTAAAAATTTTCTAAAATTCACTTTTGGGTGGGGAATACCTTCCGTGGCTTTCCGGATGTCTTCCGGTGTCCACGGTCTATAAACTAAAAGGGTCGGATCTTGTCCTGCCTGAGGATTCGGTATTTCTATGAGCGGACACATCTCTTCTTCGCTCATAGCCTGTGATGCTCTGTTTAATTAATTTAATTAAATTTCCCTCCTCAAGTCGCGTGTTTGAGACCTGGTCTTGATAGGATCCCTAACAAACGGTTGTGCTTTTGCAGGGACAGCTGGGTATAGCGGAGGTGGATCGGCTCGTCCACTCGCTTCATATTCTGATAACGGGAGTGGAGGGGGCAAAGGAGGGGGCGTTGCTATTACTAAGTTATTGTCTTCTTTGTCTAGGAACATTGTTTTTGAATTTTTAATTCTCTGCTCCCTACGATTTGCTTCCTCAAGCCACCTGTGCGCCTGAGGGACTCCTAATTGTCTCTGCTTTTTTAATTGACCTTTCACGTCTATTTTTAACTGTTTTACAAGTTTCATAAGTGCAAGTTTATCTAAATTACCCTCAAATTTGTACTTATCGACCCATTTGGTATAATATTTAACATTATTGGCATGCTGTAATTGCATATACTTCGCGTCTTCAGTTAGGGGCGTGTCCCGGGAACTTTTTGTGCACTGATTTCCCATTGGTGTCTTAGCTAAGCTGTAAATTGTTACGTAACCCTTTCTATCACGTGGTACCACAAGTCTACACCTTTTCACAGTTTATCTAGAATAACTGTCTACCTATTCTGTTTCCCTGATCTATGACAAAAAACAGTAACCCCTTTTTCTGTCCCTAATTTGCATACGCAAATTTACCTGACAAAAAACAGTTCTGTAACTAGTCCCTGATCTTAAAACAGAAATAAGGTAATTCCTCCTTACCTGACCCTCCGTGAGTTGATCCACTGGATCGTTGACTCATCCTCCAATCCCAGATCAGAAACAGTGGCTGGCCTCTTTCGAACGACAATTCAGTCGGAGGTCTTTCAAAACAGAAGAGACAATTTGGCCTCTTCTCCGTATGGATGCATGCCACCGGGCCCAATTCTGACCTAGGCCTAGAGCGAGAGATATGTTTCCGGTCCAAAGGACCAATCTGTCAAAGGAAAAATATACTTTAAAAATGATCAAAACATGGTAGGTTCAGGTTAAGGCACTTTAATCTTGCAGCAAGGAGACAAAAACGTGCTAATACAGAGTTTGTCTAACCAGAAACAGGAAATGCATTCATTTTTATAGGTTATCAAATTAATCCTGTCCTACCATGCTGACATAACAGATCACCACCTTTTCATCATCATCTGCTGACCATCTTTCCCATGAATTTCTGCTGATTTAAACCATTTTTGTGTGAAACTTCCTGAGGAAAACAACATGGCCTTGGTTACTTTCAGTTAGATACTTGTTATGTTACATTTAAGATACTATAGCTAAATCAAACACAATGCTAGCAGTTCATTTCTCTAATAATCCTTTGTCTACCTTATCTCTAAATTACTGCAGCTGCAGAGGTTCCCATCCTCTGAACAAGGCTGTTTGTCTAAAATCATTACATTTATATTATTCATTCATATGCTTCTGACCTAGCAGATAAACACCTGCTTCTCAAGTACATTTCCACAAGGCATAAACAAGAATATTGCTGTGCTAGCAGTTACTAGGTCAGAGGGCAACTTGCAAGTTTCAGTAAGCATGCTGCAGTTTTCGAAAAGCATATTTTTAGTCTCATATGAAACTCAATTTATATAAATCACAGTGCATGAAAAATAGAATGAAAAGCATATTAAAAACACTTAATTATTAATTTGGCATTAAGCATACACACATTAATACATATTTTTCTAACATGGGGTAAAAGAAGGTATATACCTCTGCAACTTTTGCCATCAGGGCTTTGAATTGCCAGTTTCACACGTTGAAGTACCAGCACCATATTATGGAACTAATTAAACAAAAAAATGTTGCTTCCAGACGGTACAGAAAATAGATTTACAAGAGTTAATGCATTCTGCAAACCAAGTTAGTAAACATACTTTGCAGTGTGGTTTTGATGCCTTAGAAGCATCTTGCAGGGCTGCTGTCACTAGGTCTGTACTGAGAAGGCATGCTTGGCTGAAGGAACAGATCTTACCAGGCCATGTCAAAGCAAAATTATTAGATGCTCCATTAAACCAGGAATGTTTGTTTGGCACACAAGCAGGAGTAGTTCTTAAAAATATGGAGGAAAAAGCTAAATCTATGCAAACTGTTAAAGATTTCTTACAGGTGCAGCCAACTAGATTCAGTCATTTCCAGTCCCTCCCAGGCCTCCTTAGTCCAAACCCAGGGGCAACAGACCACCAAGACTACAGTCTCAGGGTATGCAGAGATCTACACAATGGAGTGCTCCCACCTCAAAAACAGGAAGTGGTAAGCCACCCCCTTATGGAAAAAGTTCACAATGACTTGTCTCTCATCCTTCCCAGCCATGCCCAAGTACTTACACCCCTAGGAGGAAAACTCGCCCTGCATGCAAAAAACTGGATGACCATTATCCAGGACCGATGGCTTCTAAACATTGTATCCCAAGGATTCAGATTCTACTTCCACTCACTGCCATCCCCAACCGGGTTTCCAGACCTTCCTCCAAACCAGTGGGCAGGGGCTCAAAAGCAAGTACTTTCTCTTCAGTGTCAGGGCTATTCAACCTGTTCCAGTACAGCAAAGGGGACAGGGTTTCTACTCCAGACTGTTCCTGGTGCCCAGAAAAGAGAACTCTTGGTGCCCTATCCTGGATCTGTCAATTCTCAACACCTTCCGGGTGGTCCCAAAATTCAAAATGCTTACACTGCAACAGCTTCTTCCTATGCTAGCCAAGGACACCTGGCTAGTCGCCCTAGACTTAAAAGAAGCTTATCTGCACATCCCCATAAGGGAATTTTGCAGGAAATATCTTATGTTTCAGGGCAGGCTCTATGCACTATCAGTTCTCTGCACTTCCCTTTGGCTTATCTACTGTGCCCATGGTATTCACAAAGTGCCTGGCTCCAGCCATTGCATACTGCAAGCAGAGAAATATTCATATTTACCCATATTTGGATGACTGCCTGATTCAGGCAGACAGGAATTGCTACTTCAGCACCTGGCATTTGTAAAGAGACTCTTAATATTTCTGGGGTATACCATCAACGAAAAGAAATCACAACTGGTGCCCAGCCAAAAGATTGTATTCCTGGGAGCAAGCTTGAACACAACTTCCCAGATGGCATTCCTCACTACAGAAAAACAGGTTTGACCAACTACTTCAAACTAATGGCCACCAAAACCCAGCTATCTGCAAGACAAATACTGCAAGCCCTAGGGTTCATGGCCTCATGCATTCTAATTCCATATGCAAGACTGCATATGAGGAAACTTCAATGGTGCTTAAAAAGTCTCTGGTGTCAACATTCTCAGGACCAGGAAACACTGATTCCTATTATTCCTTGTCTAAGGGCAGAGTTCCTTTGGTGGGCAGAGGCATGCAGCCACAACAAAAGACTTCCTTTCACTCAACCCCTCCCCGCCCAAACCCTGACAACAGATGCATCAGACTATGCATGGAGGGCTCACATGGCAGGCAAATGCATTCAAGGCAAATGGAGCCCAGGATAAATTCCCCTGCATATCAATCAAAAAGAAATGTTAGCTGTATAGAATGCTCTGACAGCCTTCAAATACCTTATCCTTCCAAGACAACTCCTGATAAAGACAGACAACACCACAGTTATGTGGTACATAAACAAGCGGGGGGAACTCATTTCTACCCACTCTGCAGGTTAGCCATGGCCCTGTGGAACACAGGCTTGAGCAACCAAATGCACTTGAAAGCTCAATTCCTGCCAGGCAAATAGAATTCACTGGCAGACAACTTAAGCAGAAATCTACTGGACCAAATGAGTGGAAACTGGAAACCAACTCATTCAAGCTTCTAACCCACAGGTGGGGGGACACCAGAGGTGGACCTCTTTGCCTCCCCCCAAAAGCGTCAATTGCACAAATTTTGCACCAGAAATCCTCGCAGAAAAGCGTGGAAAGTGGATACCCTATCCTTTTCATGGGAAAACCTCTCAATGTATGCCTTTCACCTTCTGCCCCTCCTCTCAAAAGTACTACTCAAGATCAAACAGGACAGACCAAGGACAATTCTTACTGCCCCAGACTAGCCACACCAGCACTGGTACCCACTCTTACGCAGTCTGACAGCAGTGCCACCCTGGCACCTACATCAGACCCCCCCTCCCTGCTGTCCCAGCAGGAGGGACATATTTTGCATCCACAGCTGCAAACCCTGAACCTTGCAACCTGGCTTATCCCCTGAATACACCACCAGCGACCCTCAGCAAACAGGTGCTGGATGTCATCCTGGAGGCCAGAAGGCCTAGTACTAGGAAATCCTATTCAGAAAAGTGGAAAAGATATTGTTCTTGGAGCTAGTCTGAAGGAAAGGACACAGCCATGCCCACCTTAACAAAAATGCTAGACTACCTAGCAGAGTTGCTCCAACTGAGGCCTGTCCTTCTCATCAATTAAGATTCATGCCTCTGCCATCTCAGCTCATTACAGTATTGAGCCACCTCTCTTTTCTCACCCTCTCATCAAACAGTTCCTGAGAGGAGCTAACAATTTAAGGCCCCCGAGGAGAGCTCCCACCCCTGCCTGGAACCTTAACTTTGTACTGGAGAAGCTCATGCTTTCCCCTTTTTAGCCTGCTGCTGCAGCAGAGTTAAAATTCCACTCTTGGAAAACAGCCTTACTTCTAGCCATCACGTCAGCAAGAAGAGTGCCTGAATTACAGGCACTAATGGCTGTGGAACCCTTCATTATTTTCCATGCTGACAGGGTTTCCCTCAGGACTAACCCATCATTTATGCCCAATGTGGTATCCAGTCTGGCTTTAAACCAATCCATCCATTTACCAACCTTTTTCCCTAATCTTCAGAATAAAGGGGAAAGGATTCTGCACTCCTTGGACATGCACAGACAGCTCAGGTTCTACCTTGACAGGAAATCTTTCAGAAAATCTGACCAGCTACTAGTCAGCTTTGTTACAGGAGCAGAGGGCAAGGCCATTTCAAAGCAAACCATTTCTAAATGGATAGCACACTGCATCCCTTTCTGCTACAAACACAGCAGAAAACCTACCACACGTGATCAGAACTCGAAGTTGCAACCTGGAGTTCTGTAGACACCTTCACCAAGCATTACCACTTGCCTATCTTTCCTAAATCCAGAGCTGGATTTGCCACAGCAGTCTTACAAGGCCTGCTACCCAGCTCTACTACTACTTGACTGCCTCCACCCTTCTTCAGCTTTGGGACTCAACCCGAGTGTGATGACTGCAACAGTGAAACACAAAGAACGTAGTACAGTTGTGTACACTTACCATAAATGTAGATGTTGGAGTTGGAACCCTTCATTATTTCTAAGCCACCCACTTATGGTAAGAACTCACAGTAACTTACCCCCCACCCCCCCTCTCCCCACATTCACCTACCCCTATGAGGAAAACTCTCCTCTCACACGAGCACCTGGGCCACCATTACCAACATCCATTGGGTTTTCAACATAGTGTCCCAGGGATACAAATTTTCTTTCCATACCCTTCCAACTCCAAAAGTGTTCCCGGATCTACCCCCAAACCAGTGGGCAGAGGCACAAAAGCAAGTCCTTTCCCTGCTCTCTATGAGGGCACTAGAGCACGTTCCTGCAGAACAGAAAGGCCAAGGTTTCTACTCCAGACTTTTTCTGGTACCCTGAAAAGAGGGCACCTGGCACCCCATCCTTGATCTATCCATTTGAAACACCTTCCTGGTGATTCCAAAATTCAAAATACTCACCCTCCAGCAGCTGCTACCCATGCTCTCAAAGGATGCTTGGCTAGCCACCCTAGACCTAGAAAAGGCCTACCTCCACATTCCTATCAGGGAATCATGCAGGAAATATCTCTGTTTCAGGGCAAGATCTCAGCACTTTAAGTTCTCAGCACTTTCAGTTCTCTGCACTTCCCTTTGGCTTATCTACTGCTCCCCAAGTTTTCACAAAATGTCTAGCTCCGGCCATTGCCTTTTGCAGGCAAAGGAATATCCAGATTTACCCACATAGACAACTGCCTAATTCAGGCAGATATCCAGGAAAAGCTGTTTAAACACTTGGCCTTTTTAAAGTCCCTTCTAACCTCACTAGGGTAGGCAATCAGTGAAAAGAAATCCAAACAGGTGCCCACCCAAAGGATTATATTCCTGGGAGCAAGCCTGGATACAGCATCCCAGATGGCTTTCCTTACACCAGAAAAGCAACTTTCCTGACAGCCTACTTCTCTCAACTAGTCACTAGACTCCAGCTATCTGCAAGGAAAATCCTGCAAGCTCTGGGGTTCATGGCATCTTGCATACTACTCATTCCATATGCCAGACTGCATATGAGGAAACTTCAGTGGTACCTAAAAGCCTTTGGTGTCAACACTCTCAAGACCTGGTGCCTTTCTCACCATCCCCCACTGCCCACACCCTCACCACAGATGCATCAGACTAAGCCTGGGGTGCACCCCTGGATGGCAGGTGCATACAGGGCCAATGGAGCCCACAGCAAATTCATCTGCACATCAACCAAAAAGAGATGATGGCTGTCCAGCACGCCTTGATAGCTTTCAATCCTCTTCTCTCCTCAGGAGCTCTCCTGATCAAAACAGACAACACCACTGTGACGTGGTATATCAACAAGCAGGGAGGGACTCACTCCTACCCTCTTTGCAGGCTGGTCATGACACTTTGGCACACAGCCTCTGCCATGCAACTCCACCTGTTAGCACATTTCCTACCAGATTCTCTCAACTCTCTGGCAGACCACTTAAGCAGAAATCTTCTGGACCTACATAAGTGGCAGCTCAACAGAAGAACCTTCACCCTAGTAACTCACAAATGGGGCACCCGAAGGTCGACCTCTTTGTCTCCCACTCCAACCATCAGCTCAGCAAGTTCTTCACCAGGGAGCATCACTGCATGGCTTGGAAAGTAGATGCCCTGTCCTTTCCCTGGGTCAATCTCTTGGTCTATGCCTTTCCTCCACTACCTCTCATCCCCAGGGTACTGCTCAAAATAAAGGAGGAAAAACCAAGGGCAATTCTTATAGCTCCATACTGGCCTTGCCAGCACTGGTACCCCTTTCTGCACAGCCTGTCCCCGCTGCCACCATGGCATCTTCCTTAGATTCCAAACTTCCTGACCCAGAGGGAAGGGGAATCCATGCATCCCCAATTACAGACTCTCAATTTGGCAGCTTGGCTTATTCCCTAACCCCAGATCAATCTGCCAACCTCAGTAAACAGGTTCTGGATGTTATACTTGAGGCCAGACGCCCTAGCACTAGAACGTCTTATGCTGACAAATGGAAAAGGTTCAGCACCTGGATTCAGGCTAAGGGAGCTAATACAGCACAGCCCTCCCTCTCATCCTGGATTACTTACCTGACCTACTACACAGTGGTCTATTTTTCCTCTATTAAAATTCATGCCTCTGCTGTGATGTTCCCACTGAGCAGTTCCTCTTCTCACACCCTTTGATCAAGCAGATCCTAAGAGGGGCTAGCAACCTGAGGCCACCCAGAAGAGCACTAACTCCAGCTTGGGACCTTAACTTTGTGTTGGAAAAGCTCACTCTGCCCTGCTTCGAACCAGCCTCTTCAGCAGACCTAAATTTCTCTCCTGTAAGACAGCTTTCCTTCCTGCCATCACTTCAGCCAGAAGGGTCTCCGAGCTGCAAGCATTCATGGCTGTGGAACCCTTCATCATCTTCCATACTGACAGGGTATCCCTCAGAACTAACGCATCCTTCATATGCCCAAGGTGGTGTTCAGTGTGGCTCTCAACCAATCCATTCATTTGCCCACCTTTTTTTCCTAATCCCCAGAACAAGGGGGAAAGGATCCTGCACACTCTAGATGTGCACAGGCAGCTCAGATTCTATCTAGACAGGAATAAATCCTTCAGAAAGTCTGATCAATTGCTGGTCAGCTTTGCTGCAGGGGCAGAGGGCAAAGCCATCTCCAAACAAACCATTTCCAAATGGATAGCACACTGCATCCATTTCTGCTACAAACAACATGGAAAGCCTACCCCCAGGGGGGTCAGGACTCACTCCACCAGAGCAGCCTCCACCTGTGCAGCTTTCCTCAGAGGAATCCCCACCAGTGACATGCTGGAGGCTGCCACATGGACATCTGTTCACACTTTTACCAAGCATTATCACTTGCCTCTCTTCTCCAAATCCAAGGCAGGGTTTGCCTCTCCAGTCTTGCAGGGCATCCTAGCCAGCCCCTAGTTTCTTTGACTGCCTCCACCCTTTTCCTCAGCTTTGGGAATCAACCCAAATGTGATGACTGCAACAGTGAAACATGAAGAACATAGTACAGGTGTGTACACTTACCATAAATGTAGATGTTCGAGTGTATTCACTGTTGAAGTCCTGGTTTCCCTCCCTCCATCCCCCTCTTCTTTCTTCTCTTCCTTGCAAGGACATATTGGTATTTACTTTCTACTGGTGGGGTTCTTCCACCAGAACCTGGCTACCACTTGGGGGCTCCAGACAGGTTAAGACAAGAAAAACAGATGTAATGGCGTTGACTGCCTTATGTTATACTACTGCCGACCTGATGTCAGTCCTGAATCAACCAATGCAGAAATACTAAGCCTCTGGTATTCGGGCTGGCCAAGGGCTACCCTGGCACGGATAACCCAAACATGATGACTGCAACAGTGAGTACACCCGAACATCTGTATTTATGGTAAGTGTACACAACTGCACTTTCTCTGCCTTGCCTTTTGGACTTTCAACTGCACCCAGAGTCTTCACCAAATGCCTGGCTCCGGTAATGGCCTTTTGCAGGACAAAAGCGATACAAATATTCCCATAACTGGATGACATGCATTTACAGGCTGCCAGTCAAGCAACACTCCTAACCCATATCCAGTTCGTGGTGTCTCTCCTACAGGCTGTTGGGTTCCAAATAAACTTCCCAAAGTCCAACCTCACACCGACCCAAGACATTGTGTTCTTGGGGTGCAGAATCCACACAGACTTGATAGAGGCATACCTGCCCTAGCAAAGGTGAGTTCTCTTACAGTACACCTGCTAGGGATTCTACATTCCCCTCATCTGACTGCAAGGCAGTACCTCAAGGTTTTGGGTTAAATGGCAGCTACCATTCCCATGCTAACCCTAGCTCAGTTACACATGAGAAAATTACAATGGTACTTACGCTCAGTTTGGAAGCAGCACAACCATCCACTGGAACACTCTGTGCCCTTGCTTCCATGCCTAAAACAGGAAATTTCATGGTAGTTGGTTCAGGTGAATCTCAACCCAGGACTCCCCCTCCAACCACCTCAACCTTCTCAGGTCATGCATACAGATGCCTCCGACTTGGGGTGGGGGGGCCACTCTCGGACATCAAAAAGTTCAAGGCCTGTGGACATATAGGGAGAAAACAGAACACATCGATGCCAGAGAAATGAGGGCAATCCTCCTAGACCTTCAGGCATTCACTCCTTTCCTTTGGAAGGGATCTCTCCTGATATACACAGACAACACCACAGTCCTTTGGTATATTAACAAACAAGGAAGGACCAAGTCCTACCTACCCTCCAGACTTGCTATACAAGTGTGGGAAGTAGCCACCTCCCAGGGGAGTACCCTGAAAGCAGCATACATTCCCTTTCTCCATAACTCCCAAGCAGATTTTTTGAACAGAATCAACACGATCACAAATGGATGCTTTACAGGGATATCTTCCTGTACATGGTCCACAGATGGTTTACACCTCAAATAGACCTGTTTGCCAACACCAACAGCAGGCAACTTCCTGGTTACTGCACCAGGACACCAGACCCACATGCACTGGTAACAGATGCCTCCTCTATCTCATGGAAGGGGAAATACCTTTATGTATTCCCCCTTCTCCCTCATTCAGAGGGTCCTGCTGCGGATTCAGCAGGGCAATCTGAAAATCTTGCTGGTGACTCCCTACTGGCCCCGACAGCATTAGTTCCCTCCAATTGTCCAAGGGCATTCACCACAAGTTACGCCACAGAGTGGACCTTCCCACACAGCACAAGGGATCTCTAATCCACCCACAGTCGCAGCTGCTACACCTGACCCTGTGGCGTATAGGCTTGTGATCCCATACAGGCACCTTTACAACGAGGTAACACTAGAAAATCATACCTGTCTAAATTGAAAAGGTTCATTACTTTGTGTCAAAATAAGCAGCTGGATCAGTTTACCAGTGACATTCCCCTAGTGGTGTCTTATTTGTGAGAGTTGCTTCAGACCGGCTTTGCCTACACATCTGTTAACGCACACCTGTCTATCTCTGCATGCCTACCCGTGGATCCCCTTTTGGCATCCAGGCTCCCTTCAAAGCTCTTCCTCAATGGGGTCCTACATCTCAGACCACCCCCCCCCCCAGAAACCTCCTCCTCCTCCTCCTTGGCATCTCAGCTATGTGCTGGAGAAGTTTACACTGCTACCCTTTGAGCCTACTGATCAAGCTTCCCTAAAGCTTTGCACCTGGAAGACCATCTTTCTAGTAGCTATCACTTCAGCCAGAAGGGTATCAGAGCTCCAGGCGCTAATGGCTACCCCTCCCTTTCTTGTCTTTCATAAAGACAGGGTTACCCTCAGGACAAATCCATCTTTCATGCCCAAGGTAGTCAATGACCTGTCTCTCAATCAGGCCATCCACTTACCTGTTTTTTTTATCCAAACCCACAAGGAAGAAGTGAAAGAATACTTCATTCCCTGGATGTTCATAGACAAATTAGATTCTACCTCCACAACACTAAGTCTATCAGAAAGACTGACCAGCTTTTCATATATTTCCACCTAAGAGCACTAGGGAAGGCTGTGTCAAAACAGACTTTTTCAACTTGGATCTCCAAGGCCATTACCTTCTGTTACCAGCACCAAGGTAAAACACTTCAGGGTACAGTAACAGCCCACTCTACTAGAGCCATGGCATCTTCAGGGGCTTTTTTCAAGGGCCTGGAAACCTCCTCTATCCTGGAGGCAGCCACTTGGTCTTCAGTTCATACCTTCACCAAACACTACAAACTAGACCACATCTCTAGATCCAGGGCAGGGTTCGCTAGGGCTATCCTGCATGGGTTCCTGGAATCTGATTCAATACCAACCACCCTTTCTCATTGAACTTTGGCACTCACCCATATGCAGAATACTGCAACAAAGGAATAGTAGAATGACATAGAAAAATTGTGTAAGAACTTAACCATAAGCATAAATATCCTTCTTTTCCATGTTGCAATATTCCTACCCTCCCTCCTTCCCCTCTTATCAGCTATGTTTTCCCTCTCTGGATGGCAATGACTTGGCATTGCCCTATTAGGACCGGCTCCAACTGCGGCCTTCAGTTTTGCGGGCTACTGTGTGCCGATGTCACTTTTCTGACCCACGTACTCTCGCCTTGACCTGAGATCTCACGCACCTAGGAGGGACTGAAAGCTTTTGGATACTGGCTGTCTGTACGTGAGACTAGAAGGGTAAACCCATATGAAGAATACTGCAACATGGAAGATGAGGACATCTATGATTATGGTAAGTTCTTACACAACTTTTATTTATTTGCATTTGTTTACCGGCATGGTTCACCTAGGCCAGAAGTGCTCATTTTCAGTGGAGTCCCGGGGAGAAAAACTCCACATATAAGACATTTCACATGCAATACAGAATTTACATTAATGAAGACATTTAGTACATATTATTGGCAGCTTATACAATTGGTGAAAAAGCAAGTACATAAGTAATCATTCTCAAATCAAAGATATGCAAGCAATACAGAATATATACATGAGAACATTCCATATGAGTAGTTTTCAGCTAGCAAAATTTAAATAGGACACCATGCAGTGGGTGCAAAGCAGATATAGGAATTAGAGACTAGGTACTTAAACTTTTCACACTTTTAGGAGGTGTAATAGCTAAGCGATAGGCTATATGAGTCCTGTTGCAGGAATCAGCAAAGTCAGTGGATATTGTTGCAGATAGAAGTGGTGGTATGATATTAAGGTAAGCTGCGAAAGTACCTGAATGTCTCGCCTGGTTCAATGGTAGGCCTATAAGGGTTAGAAAGAGAAGGAAGTAGACAGGAGGGATCAATGGTAGGATAATGAGGGTTAGTAGAAGAGGGAAGTGGACAGTATGGAGAGGCGGAGTAAGTAAAAAGACAGGTGGATGTGAAAGGAGAATGCCAGAGTAGTAGAGTGGGGTGAGAATAGTTGTGATGGTTGAAGTTAGGTTATATGAGATGTGGTGTTAGCACGTGCACAGCCAAGTTGAGAAGAGGTGGTGTTTCAGAGTTGTCTTGAAGAGGGTTACTGAGCAGGTGGTTCTAAGTGTTGGGGGAGGGAGTTCCAAAGTTTTGTGATGGTAAAGGAGCAAAGCATCTGGCCAGCCAAAACTTTGGGTTTTTCTACATTTACGAGCAGTTGGTTGTTGGATCAGAGTGGTCTGTTAGGATGGTATAAAGCAAGTATAGAAGGTAGAGCAGGGCACATGGATGGATTAGGAATGAGTTTGTGAGCTGTAGTTAGTTGGATAAAGGTGAGATATTTGGGGAGTTCAAGCCATTTTACATTGCATAATGATAAGCAGTGGTGGGATGAGTAGGAGGCATTAGTTATAAGCTTAGCAATTTTGTTGTAGCACGAGTCTAGTTTGGACTTTAGAGAGGACTGAATGTTGGTGAGGAGGGGTGCACCATATAAAAGAGAGGGTAATAGAAAGGAAGACGCAAGGACAAAGTCAGGCTGATGCACTGAGTAGATGTTTGTGTTGGTAGAGAGTGCCAAGCTTTTCATGTCTTTTTGACATTGGACTGGATGTGCAGGTCGAATGTGAGGTTTTCATCTATGACACCTAGGAGTTTTGTGCTAGGTACAATGTCAGTATTGGGGCCATTTACGGATTGAATGGTTACATTCTCTTTTTGTTGGGGAGTGGACTTTTAGGGGGCAAATTTTACTAGTTTGGTTTTGTTGAGGTTCAGGGCAAGATGATTATTAGACATCCAGATTTCAGTGGAGGCGAGGGTGTTTCAGTTGAGTTGGTGTAGATGTTCTTCATGTTTCACTGTTGCAGTCATCACATTTGGGTTATCTGCCTGCAAGGTAGCCCTCAGTCGGCCTTAATACCAGAGTCTTTGGATTCCTGTGTCGGATGCTGTCTCTTCTTCCATGACATCAGGAAGTCAGGGGTATAAAACATGCAGCTGATGCCATTACATCAGTCTTTCTTGCCATGCAGTGCCCGAAGCAGAAGCAGTTCGCAAGTGCCGTCTCCTGAAATTTTCATTTTCGAGTTTCAGACCCGAAGTCTTCAAAAAAGATAAGTACCTCGTTGGGGATCCCTTTTCTTGCTCCAACCGATGTCAGTAAAAATTGTCTTGCCTGTGGAAAGCAAATACCTCATAGAGATTTTCAATCTTACTCCATCCCCTGTTTAGACCCAGACCACAACGTCCCTCACTGTTGGTTTTGTGCCTTGTTCAACCCCCAAACTATTCATCGCTGGGCTATTTTTGCAGCCAATTGCTTTCATACTCGATCTCAGTACTCCGAAATGGCTTCATTAAGGCATTTGACTACTGATCTTCCGAAAAAAACATAAGGATAAAGACAGAGACAGACCACATAGGTCTAAAACTGCCAACGACGCTTCTGTTAAGCGAGTCACCAGTCTGCTGGTACTCAGTGAGGTGCTTTCGCAGCCCCTGATACCTGCTACTTCAGATTCGCAGGTCTCTGCTGAGACCCATTCGGAGTCCAGTATGCTGCGAGATGCTTCTTCGACTATGGAACCTGCGGATGTCTCTACCTTGCATGGATCCGGAGCTGCTGTGCAAGCACCGGCTTCTGAGGGTGTATTCAGGCCTACAGACATTCATATTTAACAGACGCCATCATTTCTATCCAGGAGTTCCAAATCCCTCAGGCCAAAAACCCACACAACACCTAGAAAACCGATGATCAAACCGCAGGATCAGGCCCATATGCCTTGAAAACAAATGCTTAAATTGGACCTTATTACCTTAATTAGGGAAAGCCAGCCTTCCCCCTCTAAGAGACATAGAACTGAATTTCTTTCTGATTCTTCTGATCAGGAATCTGATATTTCTGCTCCTTCTGATTGCCAGGATTTGCCTTGTGATCTACTTGTGAGGATTCTGATGCAGAGGATTCCATTCCCTCTGCTTCCCCATCAGATGATTTTTCTTTCGGTGAAACCTTGAATACTCTTAGGGAGCATTTCCACTGTGAAAGCCAGGATTGCTCCGAGTCCAAAAAGAGACTTAGGGAATTCTTACTCCTGCCTCAACACAGGCCTTTAGCTATCGCTCCTGTTCTGGACATTGTAGATGATGTCTTCTTGGAATCTAGCCTTACCCCAGACACTTTACCTATAGCTCCAAGAAAACCTGACAGGTACTGCAGAGTACTTGACTCTCTCAAGTTCCTCTTCAAGAATCCTTCTGCGGATCCAGGGACCATTTCCCAAGGACCAAAAGGCATTAAGGCTGCTGCTGCCAAAATCCTGCTCCTTCTGATAGAGATTCTAGAGCCTTGGACAGATTGGGTAAGAAGGTATACACTTCTGCTACTTTGGCCATTAGGGCTTTAAATTGTCAGTTTCATATGTTAAAGTATCAGCAGCATATTATGGGACTACTTAAATAGAAAATGATGTTGATTCCTGACTGTGCTGAACACAAAGAATTGCAAGATTTAATGCAATCTGCAGAACAAGTTGGTAAATATACTTTGCAATGTGGTTTTGATGCTTTAGAAGCATCTTGCAGGGCTGCTGTCACTGGGTCTGTACTTAGAAGGCATGCTTGGCTTAAGGAACAAAACTTGCCAGATCATGTTAAAGCTAAATTACTGGATGCTCCCTTAAACCAAGACCGCCTTTTTGGCAACAAAGCAGAAGAAGTCCTCAAAATGATGGAGGAAAAAGCTAAATCTATGCAAACTGTTAAAGATTTCCTACAAGTACAGCCTCCCAGATTCAGTAGGCATTGGCCTTCAAAGAACTGGTCCTTTCTAGTCCCTTCCAGGCCTTCTCAGTCCAAACCCAGGAACAGCAGACCACCTAGGTTACAGTCTCAGGCTACACACAGACCTAAGCAGTGAGGGGCTCCCTCTTCCAAAGCAGGGAGTAGTAAGCCACCCCCACTACGGAAACATGGGACAATGACTTAACCTTAACCCTGCCAAGCCCTGCTCAACTACCTGCTCCCTTAGGTGGAAAGCTCGCCCTGCATGCAAAAAACTGGGAACTCATTATCCAGGACAAATGGAGTTTCCCAAGGATACAGATTCCACTTCCACACACTACCAACCCCAAACAGTTGGCCAGACCTACTCCCAAATCAATGGGCAGGGGCCCAACAGCAGGTTCTTTCTCTTCTCAGTATCAGGGCTATTCAACCTGTCCCAGCAGAACAAAGGGGACAAGGTTTTTATTCAAGACTTTTTCTGGTACCCAGAAAAGAACAACAACTGGTATCCTGTCCTGGACCTCTGTATTCTCAACACCTTTCTGGTAGTTCCAAAATTCGAAATGCTAACTCTTCAACAGCTTCTTCCTATGCTAGCCAAGGATGCCTGGCTGGCAACCCTAGACTTGAAGGGAGCTTACCTGCACATCCCAATAAGGGAATCTTGCAGCAAATACCTACGTTTCAGGACAGGCTCCATGCACTATCAGTTCTCTACACTTCCCTTTGGCTTATCTACTGCATCCAGGATATTCACAGTGTCTAGCTCCAGCCATTGCATTTTGCAGGCAGAGAAATATTCAAATTTACCCATACTTGGAAGATTGTCTGATTCAGGCAGAAAGCCAGGACTTGCTATTACACCTGGCATTTGTAAAGAAACTTCTAACCTCACTGGGGTACACCTTCAATGAAAAGAAATCTCACCCAGTGCCTGCCAGCAGATTGTATTCCTGGGAGCAAGCTTGAACACAACTTCCCAGATGGCATTCCTCACTCCAGAGAAACAAGTTTGACAACCTACTTCAAACTATTGACCACAAAACCCCAGCTATCTGCAAGGAAAATACTGCAAGCCCTGGGGTTCATGGCCTCTTGCGTTCTACTAATTCCATATGCAAGACTGCATATGAGGAAACTCTAATGGTATCTAAAAAGCCTAAGGTATCAACATTCTCAGGACCTGGAAACAATGATTTCTATCATTCCTTGTATGAAGACAGAGTTCCTTTGGTGGGCAAAGGCCTGCTACCAACAACAAAGGACTCCCTTTCACTGTACCCCCTGCCACCCAAACCCTAATAACAGATGCATCAGACTATGCATGGGGGGGGGGGGCTCACATGGCAGGGCAGTGCATTCAGGGCAAATGGAACTCGATACAGATGCATCTGTATATCAATCAAAAAGAAATGTTAGCTGTACAGAATGCTCTGACAGCCTTCAAAGACCATATTCTTCCAGAACAACTATTGTAAAGACAGACAACACCACAGTTATGTAGTAGATAATCAAGCAGGGGGGAACCCACTCATACTCTCTCTCTGTAGACTAGCCATGGCTCTGTGGAGCACAGCCTTGAGCTACCAAGTACACCTACAAGCTCAATTCCTAACAGGCAAACTAAATTCACTGGCAGACGACTTAAGCAGAAATCTCATGGACCCACATGAATGGAACTAGAACATATAGAAAATATTCAACCTCTTAAGGAACAAATGGGGGGGACTCCAGAGGTAGACCTGTTTGCCTCCCCTCAGAACTACCAAGTGAGCAAATTCTGCACAAGAACTCCCCACAGTCAAGCTTGGAAAGTGGATGCCCTGTCCTTTACCTGGGAAAAGCCTGTCAGTTTATGCCTTTCCCCCTCTGCTTCTTAACTCGAAGGTTCTACTAAAGATCAAACAGGGCATGCCAAGGACAATACTGATTGCACCAGACTGGCCATGCCAGCACTGGTACCCCCTCTTGTGCAGTATGACACTGCTGCAACCATGGCACCTGCCTCAGACCTCTTCCCTGCTGTCCCAGCAGATGGGCCAGATTCTGCACCCTCAGCTTCAAACCCTGAACCTTGCAGCCTGGCTAATTCCTTGAGCTCTCCTCTAGCATCCCTCAGTAAGCAGGTGCTGGATGTCATTCTGGAGTCAAGGAGGCCTAGTACTAGAAAGTCCTATGCTGAAAAGTGGAACATATACTGTTCCTGGAACCAGGCTCAGGGGATGGGCACAACGGTGCCCAGCTTACCTCATATTCTACAGTACTTAACAGAACTCTCGTCAATTAAAATTCATGACTCTGCCATTTCAGCACATTTTAATACTGAGCCACCCCTCTTCTCTCACCCCTTGCTAAAACAATTCCTTAGAGGGGCCAAAA
Source organism: Protopterus annectens (assembly GCF_019279795.1). Taxonomy (NCBI): domain Eukaryota; kingdom Metazoa; phylum Chordata; order Ceratodontiformes; family Protopteridae; genus Protopterus; species Protopterus annectens. Next base: position 309,433,881 of record NC_056728.1, read on the forward strand.
ATTTAACCCCCCCCCCCAGGAGAGCTCCCACTCCAGCCTGGGACCTTAACTTTGTATTGGAAAAGCTCACACCCCCCCCCCCCCTTTGAGCCAGCTGCAACAGCAGAGTTGAAATTCCTTTCTTGGAAAACAGCCTTCCTTCTAGCCATCACTTCAGCAAGAAGAGTGTCTGAATTACAGGCCCTCATGGCAGTGGAGCCCTTCATTATCTTCCATGCAGACAGGGTTTCCCTCAGGACTAATCCTTCCTTTATGCCCAAGGTGGTGTCTAATGTGGCCCTAAATCAGTCCATTCATTTGCCTCCTTTTTCCCTAATCCACAAAACAAAGGGGAACGAATACTGCACTCTTTGGATTTGCACAGACAACTTAGCTTTTATTTGTACAGGACTAAGCCTCTCAGAAAATCTGACCTGCTGCTAGTTAGCTTTGCTGCAGGGGCAGAGGGGAAGGCCATTTCAAATCAAACCATTTCCAAATGGATAGCCCATTGCATTCATTTCTGCTACAAGCACCATGGAAAACCTACCCCACAGGGGATAAAATCACATTCCACCAGGGCTGCATCTACCTCTGCAGCTTTTCTCAGAGGAGTCCCTACCAGGGACATCCTAGAAGCTGCTACCTGGAGCTCTGTACATACCTTCACCAAGCATTACCACATGCCTATATTTTCCAAATCCAGAGCTGGATTTGCCACTGCAGTCTTGCAGGGCTTAATAGCTGGCCCTAATGCTCTTTAACCTCCTCCTCCTCCCTTCCTTAGCTTTGGGAATCAACCCAAATGTGATGACTGCAACAGTGAAACACGAAGAACATAGTACAGTTGTGTACACTTACCATAAATGTAGATGTTTGAGTGTATTCACTGTTTCAGTCCTGGTTACCCTCCCTCCAGCCCCCTGACGTCTCTTGGCTCTACCTTTCCTTCTTGTTTGGTATATTTATTTTTTCTGGTATATTTGCTTTTTGATGGGGGTGTACCATACCATATAATTGCTTCCTATTGTGGGGGCACCTGACATCTGGGGCAAGAAAAACTGATGTAATGGCGTTGGCTGCATGTTTTATACTCCTGATGACCTGATGTCATGGAAGAGACCGCATCCGATGCAGAAATCCAAAGACTCTGGTATTCAGACTAGCTGAGGGCTACCTGCAGGCAGATAACCCAAATGTGATGACTGCAACAGTGAATACACTCAAACATCTACATTTATGGTAAGTGTACACAACTGTACTTTCTGAGGAGTCATTTGCAGTGCAGATGATAGTGGAGTCATCTGCGTACTGGATGACTGACCCTTGAGAGATTGCGGTATGGAAGTTATTGATAAATATGCTAAACAGAAGTGTGCCTAAAATGGAGCCTTGAGGACCACCAGTGGTGGTTTTTAGGAAAGGGGGGTTAGAGTTCTGCCATTTAGGTGATTGTTGCCCGTTAGGTAATTAGTGAACCAGTTTAGAGTTTGAGGTGAGGTACCTATGTTAGATAGTTTTGCTAGAAGGAGAGCATGGGATATAGTATCAAAAGCTTTAGAAAGATCAATAAATAGTTAGCATACGATTTTACCAGCGTCACGGGCTCGGATGACAGTGTCCATGAAGGATATGAGGGCAGTGGTGGTACTATGTCCTGGCCTAAATCCATGTTGGGTGGGGGAAAGGATGTTGTTGTGAGTCAGGTGGTGAGGTTGAGAATGGCTACATTTTTCTAGAATCTTAGAGATGGGTGATAGTGTAGCACTGGGGCAGAAGTTGATGGTGTCTGTGCTGGGGGCCCCCCTTGTGTAGAGGAAGGATATAAGCTTTTTTCCAGATGATGGGCATATAGGATTCTTGGATAGATCAGTTGAGAAGTATGCTGATAGGGTAGGCGATTGAGTTGGCTGAGATTTGTGGGCATATTTCAGGAGCATTTGTGCATGGTTTGAGTTTTAGAAGCAATTTTTTAATAGTCGAGGTGGGTATAGGTAGAGTAAAGTTGGGAATAGGTGGTGTACTGGTGTTAGCTGTGGAGAGGTCTGTGGTGGATAAGTTGGTCTTGGGAAAGGTAGCAGTTAGATGGGTTTATAATATCTATGAAAAAAGAGTTGAAGGTTGCAGCAATTTCAGTGGGTGTTTTATATGGGTTTGGACAAGGATTATTATTAGAGCTTGGGTTTAAGAGCGCCGAGAGAGCAACAGAATTTTGTTGGGTTTTGCTTGTGTTAATTTTATAATGTAAGGTAGTGTTCTTGTTTTGTAGGACTAGGGGCTTAACCTGGTTTCAGAGCTGTTTGTATTGGGTGAGGTCAGATATTTTTTTTTTTTGCCAGATTTTCTATGATGTTTCCCTGTTGCATGAGATCCTTAGTGGATTTTGTTAGCCAGCTGGCATGGTTGGTCTTTACTCCCTTTTGTCTAAGGGGAGTGAGATTGTTTAGTATGCTGAGAAAGGTGGAGTCGAAGAACTCAACTGCCTCATCAAGGGGAAGTGGTTTTAGTTTATCCCAGTTGATGCTAAACACCTTTTGGTTAAAGCTAGATGGACAGAATTGGGATTCATCTCTGGTAACCCTGTACTGATGTTTTAATTGTCGTGGTACATTCACATTGTATAAAGGCCAGTAAGTGGTCACTTATACTATTGGAGAGTGTACCAGTGGATGTGATCTTATTTGGGTTGGGCACTAAAATCCGGTCTAGGATTGAGCCATTAGTATTAATTTTATTAGGCCTGGTTATGGTGTTAACTAGCTGGATGAACTTAAATAGATTGATATTGCAGTTAGTGATGTGAGGACATGTCTAGCCAGTTGATATTTGTCTCCCAGTATGATAGTCTATTTTTTTTATGTTAGTAAATACCCAGGCTAGGATTTCCTCAAGAATTTAGATGTTATTGCCTGGGGAAATGTAAATGACTATCACATAGAGGTTTTTGCAATTCATTTTAAGGAATAAACTAGAAGTTCGGCTGTGGAGAACTGTGGGATGCGTTTTGTATATGGGACAATAGTGAAGGACATGGGGTATATTAGAGAGATGCCTCCACCTTTTTTGGGGGGGTATGTCAGCCCTAAGGCAGGTGAAATCTGGGGGAAGGGATTTTGTGTCCTTAATATAGGGTTTTAGCCATGTTTCAGTGGTGTCAATAATATCTGGTTTGTTGTGGGCTATCCATGCATGGAAGTCAGTTATTTTATTTCTGATGCTTTGTAGGTTAATTGTAGTGAAGATTATTGATTTATGGGAGATGGGGGTTGGAGAAGAGAGGAGATGGGGCCCAGGTTGGGATATATGTCTCCGCATAATGATAGGTTTGTTACAAGATATGGGAGAGTAGCGTATTCTAGTTTCCATTTTACTTTGGATAAATTAAGGGGAAATATTGTGGTGGTGGTGATGGTGGGGGAGGATTTTTGCCCTGGTGCATAATAATATGCTTGTGTTGTAAAGGCTGGCTGAAGTTTATGAGAAGGAAGTGGTGTGTTCAGATTGTATGGGGAGAAAGGATAATGGGCAGTGGGAGGAAGAGGTAGAAGAATTGTGTAGAGAGGTTAGATGTAGTAGGATATTGAAAGAGCATGATAAGTTAACTAGAGTAGTGGTAGTAGAGATGGACATGCCACTCTTTACCCCCAATCCTCATCTTTGGAGTACCTCAGATCTTGTTTGCCACTCAAGCATCATATATGTAAATCTCCAGGGCTCATTACTTTGACAGATAAATGGTATTTTTGGAGTCTCTCAAGAATTAGGGGAGTTTTGGGGGGAATAGTTTTTTTCCCTTTTTTCTTACACTTTCAAGGTTATTTTTCTGTCTTCTCCTCGGTATTCAAAAAAAGGGGGGGGTGTTACAATTTCCCTCCCTTTCCCCTTCTGTTGTTTTCTAGTGAGGATTAAAGTTGTATTTGCAGTTGTTTGGATTTTTACTGTATTTGGCTGGGGTTTGATTAATATTTGCTTAATTTCTGACTGCTTTGTAACCAAGGTTTTTTCTTGGTGTAGTTTGTGCTAGTGGGTTACCCTTAGTGTTTTCTTGATGTGTTTTTAATCTTGTGATTATGCAGGATGAGAGGCAAGGCATCCAAATTCAAAAAACGTAATCTCCTGTGGTGACAAGATCCCCAGCCAAGATAAATTGTGTGTACTGATGGGACCTGCACACCCTAAAGAGGACTTCTGTACTTGCTCTGCTTTTGGGCCCAAAGCTCTGCTTGAGAGGTGATTGAAACTCTACTTGAAGGGATTCCTCCCTGCCATAGCAGTCTCCTCCTTCCCCTCCAGCATAAATTCTCTGGCTAGGGGTAAGGAGAGGAAATCTAAAGACAGGAGAAGTGCAAGGAGTGAGTGAAATGTGCAGAGAAGCATAGGGGAAGAGTCTAGGAACTACTGTACTGATCTTACAGAGCTGTCAGGTCTGTATCTGAAGACATCTTAAGTCTTTGGATCCATGTTCGACCTCTGAACTGATTAGGAATAGGGCTCCAAACCCACTTTCTCTGGATCCAGATTCTCCCCAGAACTGTTTTGTCCCAGGTTGTGATCCCCCTTCTTACAGGAGAGATCTTTTTAAAAGAATTACTAGGCCCCCTTCCATGGCCGCCTCTTTGATTGGTGCAGTCTACCAGAAGCCTGTCTGAAGTAGACATGGACAGGATGATGAGGAAGTTCATGAGGACCTAGATCCAGCTGGGGTCTTCCCGGCACCAACCACTCCTGGGGGTTTTGGAGCTGTCTCTCTCTCCCGTGATTATGACTCCTTTCCTAAATAGACTTTGGGATCTTGTAACTGTAGATCTGAGTGTTTAACTAGGATTGCCTGTGTCTGATCTGAAAGACTGTTTCTAAGACTACAACTATTTCTCTGACTGCTTTGGAACTCCACAGCTCCCAGAGCTGAGAGGTCAGTGCCAGCACTACGAGGTCTGAATCAATTATGTAACTTTCAAAGCTGAGTCGAATTGGTTCTCTGAGCATGCAGTTGTCTGGTTCTTCAGAACCTACAAGGGCTGCTGTAAGATGAGGAATTGGTATTTCTCTAGGTTTTTCAGGCTGACCCATCTACATCTTGTGTGGTCCCTCTTGAAGATGAACTACTGTATTTGGTTTTAAGATAGGCTTAGAAGGAAACAGATGTGTAACCAATTCATCATAAGCCCAACAAAATCTTTGTTTCTACAAAGAATAGGCTCTTCTGGAGCAAGGGTCTTGCAGTGGATTCCATGGGGGTAGTAGCAGTGACCACCAAGAAAGACCTCACAGAGGAGAGCTTTACCATCCATCCATCTAACAGGGAGTCCAGGCATTGAACAGATTTGGAAAGTGGGTGTATGTTTCAGTTATCTTCATGCTAAAGGCACTGAGCTACCTGACTCTTGTTGCATGCTTTCAGAGGGACTTGACAAAGGATCTCTCCAAGTCCCTTTCAAGGACCTTGTCTGTGGAAGATATAAAAATCAGTGGATATGTTGCAAGCTACCCTCCAATCCCTTACAAATATGTCCATGCACCTTGCTTCCAGTGCAAATAATGGGAACATCAAGAGCAGCTTGCATCATCATAGCTTTTCTCAGCACACCTGGATGTAGCTCTGCTGCTTTGTGCAAAATTTTAAAGTATTCTTTATTAATGCTCCCATTGACAGGTCCACTGTTTGAAATTAAGGTGAAATGGATGCTATTTAGAAGTGAGCAGGATGACAAGACCTTTGTCTTCCTTTGGAATAAGCTTTTCTACCACAGTGACCATTCTGCAGGAACCAGGCATGGGCCAATAAGCTGTGGTTCTGTAAATCTCAGGGCTTTGCTGTCTATACGTCCAGCGATAGACCTGCCAGTGGTGGGGGGTGGTGGAATAATCACAATGGGTGATTTGGTCTGCAGAGTTTTGTGAACCCCTTCTCTGACTGACCTTTCCAGTGCTGAAGGGTTGCCTGACTGCTGCATTCTGGAAGCATTTGAGGGGCTTTGTCTTGGTGCCCATTAGCCAAGAAAGTGATATTCCAAGATTCATGGATGCAGAGAATCATAACCTGAGGTTACTCAATTCTTTTCCTTTTTTGTTCCCCCAATTCAGCAAGTCTTCCTGATGTTCCAGCCCTGCAAAGGAAGGCTGCAGCACAAGAGAAAAAAAAAAAGGCAAGTCATCCAGGAGGTCTTGCCAGACTAGAAATGATCCGAAGTCTATTCATGATTCTTTTTGGTACCAAAGAATGGGAACCTCTGGCCCATCTTTGGCTTCAGTCACTTAAACAAGTATATGAAGCAGACTAAATTTGAGATGGTCCTTGTTTGTCCCATCCTACTGTTGTTAAAGAAGGATGACTGGATATGGTCGATAAACCTTCAGGATGCTTACTATCACATCAAGATAGACAGATGCTCAAAAAAATTAAAAGGTGCTTCAGAGCACTCCTCTGCTTTTGTCTGGGAGCCCATTATTTCCAGTTCTGAGCCCAGCCCTTTGGCCTCACCATAGTTTACAAGTTTATGGCATTGGTCACAGATAACCTCAGACTGGAAGTCTGCACACTCTTCCATGTGTTCTCATATCTGGCAACTAGCTCATGACTGCTCCCTCCAAAAATCTTTTTACTTCAAGCCAGGGGAACTCTACTTTAGCTTTACTACCATCTGTAAATTACAATTAGTATTGCAAAGTCAAAATTACACCCTGTACAAACAATATAGCTAATTAGAGCTCATCTGGATATCACCTTGCAGGTAGCCAGATTGACAGAATCAAGACTTTTCACCCTTTGACAAGTACTTAGAGTTCTTCCGCATCAAAACACCCTAGCCAGGTGAATATTACGATGCCTCAGGTCAGTGGTAGCATCTGCCACCCTGATTCCTCAAGTCAGGTTTTACATGAGAGTTTTGCATTGGACTCAGTCCAGTTGTCCATTTATTTTCAACCAATGCACTTTCCCATTTGCCTCATCAGTATTTGCAGACGACATGTTCTGTGGTGAGTAGACTCACCCCTAGTTTCACAAGGCTACCCATTTGTGCTACCATAGCCTCAAGTCACAGTGACCACAGCCACATCCCATTTGGAGGAGCATTCATTTTCATGAGAAAGACTTCCAAGGCATGTGGTGCCCCTCAGAGGCCAGTCTTCATTTCACTATGCTGGAGATGAGGGCAGTCATCCTGGCATTGCAGGACTGTCTCCTAAGGGAGCGCAATCTCTTACTCATTGTGTAAGGAAGCCAAGTGGGTTTGTCAGTAGGCCATTTCTTCCCACCACTTTTCTGGTAGCAATGTACATCCCAGGAAATTCCAAAGTGTTAGCATACAAACTGAGAATGTCTACTCTCACACACAAGTGGTCTATATCAAGTTGTGGTGTAGCAAGCTTTCAGCTACTGGGGCCCGTCTTGCTGCAACCTATTTTTTCACTTTCTCCAACACCAAGTGGATCAGCTATTTTATCTTGGTCCCCCAGGAAAGGAGGATCCCCAAGGGATGCTCTAGTCTACATTTGCCCCCTGGATATTCTTATGTGTATCCTCCCACTTCCCTCATATCAAGGTTTTTGCAGAAAGCAGTGTGGAGCAGGGTGAAAGTAATCATTGTTCCTTCCTTTTGGCCACAACAGGTTTGGTTTCCCTATCTTTGTCTTCCATGTGATATGCACAACTTAGGTGTTAGATCCCATTTCCCACCTCCTCTCACATGGCCTGCAGCCCTCTAGCTAACCACATGGGTTGTCCAGTTCCAGTGTTGGTCAGGCAATCCAGTTTTTCATCTCAAGTTATGCATATTCTGACGACTTCTCAGAAACCCTCTATTAGTAGTGTGTATAAAAGCAAACAGAACAGATTCTCTACACGAGTGTCTAACAGGGAAATTGATCCTTTTTCAGTCCCTCTCCCTGTTTTAGATTTTTTTAGCTGAGCTGTTTTATGTTGGGGCAAGTTACTCACAATTAAGGGTCAATAGTCTACAATTTCAGATTTTCATGTGTAGGGAAAAACATACTCCTATTGCTTCCTTGAAGTTATCCAAAGCTTTTTTCCTTTCTTCTTCATCCACATTTAAGAGATCCTTTTCCAGTTTGGGACATTACCATTCTTGTACAGGCACTAACAAGACCCCTCCACCTTTGCGCTTGCTACTACTGTTGACTTGACATACTTTTCTTGGAAGACACTTTCTTGTGTCTTTTACATCTGTTTGAAGAATCTCAGACTACATGGCCTGTCCTGCAAAACCACCTTGTCACATAGGATCCACCCTACATTTCTTCCTAAGCTGGTTTCAGAGTTTACTTTGAATCAAACCATTAATGATTTTGTTTACTTTCCACAGTTTTCCAATAAAGGGCAGTACAGTTTACAACTGATGAATGTTTAAAGACAACTCATATTCTGCTTTTGTTGTACTAAAGCTTTTAGATGCATCAACGTTTTGGAAAAGGGGTGTCGAAAAATGACTCTCCAGCTGGCTAACTGAATACATCTCACATGTATGCAAGGAAAAAGGTCTGACATTGCCTGGTAATCCTAAGACCCACTCTACCATGAAGGTACTACTTCTACAACCTGTTTTTAAAAGATGCATGTTGATCTTTGAGCAGCAGCTGCTTTGTTCATTGTGCATACTTGTATATCCCACTGCAAGCCATATTTACATTTTTAGTCTTGGGCTTCCTTTGGTTCAGCAATCCTTAATAGCTTGGGACTCTTGTCCCATCAATTGATGATGGATGGAAGAGGCACTGGATATGAAAGTTATGTACTTAACATAACAATAGAATTGTTATCCTCCTCCTCCCCCCTAAGAAATTATCATTTTCTTTCCTTTGGCTCTTTAATCACACTGATCCTGCCAGAGCCTTGTCATGTTACAAGTATTGTCTGCATTCCAGTTGTCTGTGTATTTTGAGTTCCTGATATGCATACACACATATATACAGATATTTAAAATGTCATTGGTGCAACAGGTACCACACTTGCCTTTGGTGAAGAAGGCTGTGGATTCTATTCCCACACCAGGTAGATTGATTACTGACTGTGCAGTGCAGCATAAATGGGGTGCTGCACTCCTGAGTGTGTGTTTCTGACGAGATGTTAAACCAAAGCCCTATCTGCTAGAGCTGGTGGTAGCTCATGTGGATGTAAAATATCTCACTACACCTATCAAAAATAGTAGGGTTTTTTATTGATATATACATTACGCATTATTTACAAATCTCCATATATTATAAACTTCAATTTAAGCATTCCTCCCACTCTTTTATCCACAACCAAAACATTTTTTCCAAGATCTTTGTCAAAGTCCATTTTCCATTGTATTTAATTTCATTTATTCTTTCTTTCCATATAATTCATGAAGCATAAAATATTACTCTGTCCATTTTCTTCACGTCTTCCTGTTTAAGTGCACCATAATGACCAAATTCTATTATGTCCACATTTATTTGTTCACATTTTAGCAAACTTTTCACCCTATTATATTTACATATTTCTTTCCAAAATTATTATCTCTTTCACATTTCAAAAACACATGCTCAGTAGTCTCAAACTCTCCGCATTTATTACATATTCTATCTTGCTTTTTTTTTTATGGCATATTTGCCTTAACCGGCAATTTTCTAATAAGACAATTTCCATAAAAAATCATTACATTCTTTAATCTTTTTATAGTTGTTATATATCATCATCATCATGGCTTTTTTCTAATCTATTTCTAAATCTTTCCATGGATCAATACAATAAAATGCTTTCATAATACTTGAGTACCATTCCTTTCTTTTTTTTCACATATATTCTTTTTTATTTTCCATAACACAATTTTGTTTTGGTTTTCTCTTATTTCTTCATTCACAGTGCTTTTACTTCATTTTTTAACTTCCATTACTTCCCACAATTTTTTTTGTATTTGTAATATGGTATAATTTCTATAAAGTTTTTATTTTCCTTCATAATTCCTTTTAATACTTTATATAAAATGAAAGATGCTGCATGTACTATTGGGCTTATTAAAGCCAAACTCCTTGCTGCTCTTTCATATACAGAATCCCTCTTTTGACTGGATTCGGTCTACAGCCTCATATAAAAGAGAACATAATCATCAATTCCTTTTCATGCTTAATAGGAATCATATAAATGTTAACAACACAAGCAATTTTTCATATTACCATGGTGTTCAAGTGTGCGTTTTTCTATATGAAAATCTATATGATTTCCAAAAATTAGTCCTATCCTTTACTTTGTTGAGTACATTATCCCATTGTTGTCTGTATTCATTCTTTCCAAATCTTATTCTTAATATATTTATACATTTTTATTGAACGAAAGTAACTCCTCCTATCATACCTTCAAAACCAATTTTCTCCTTATTTATACTTAAACCATTTTTTTAAAAATGTATACTTAATTTTTTATTTACTTTTTCAATCCATACTTTATTTTTAATAATTAATACAATATCTGCTTAATTATGCATCATCATCATCTTTTGGCTGTTCCCGTTAGGGGTCGCCACAGCAGATCATCTGTTTCCATTTCTTCCTGTTCTCTGCGTCTTGCTCTGTCACACCAACCATCTGCATGTCCTCACCACATCCATAAACCTTATCTTTGGCCTTCCTCTTTTCCTGTTACCTGGTAGCTTCATCCTTAGCATCTTTTTGCCAATATACTCAGCATCCCTCCTCAGCACATGTCCAAACCAACGTAATCTTGCCTCACTGGCTTTGTCTCCAAACCTTCCAACCTGGGCTGTCCACCCTCATCACACCCAGTGCAAATCTTAACATCTTTAACTCTGCCGCATCCAGCTCTAACTCCTGCCTTCTTGTCAGTGTCACTGTCTCCAACCCATATAACATAGCTGGTCTCACTACCCTCTTGTAGACCTTCCCTTTCACTCGTACTGGTACTCGTCTGTCACAAATCACTCCTGACACTCTTCTCCACCCACTCCATCTTGCCTGTACTCTCTTCTTCACCTCTCTTCCACACTCATCATTACTCTGAACTATTGCTCCCAAGTATTTAAACTCATCCACCTTCGCCACATCTACTCCTTGCATCCTCACGATTCCTCTATCCTCCCTCTCATTCACACACACGTATTCTGTCTTAGTCCTGTTGACCTTTATTCATCTTCTCTCTAGAGCATATCTCCATCTCTCCAGGGTCTCCTCCACCTGTTCCCTACTCTCACTGCAGATTACAATGTCATCTGCAAACATCATAGTCCATGGGGAATCCTGTCTGATCTCGTCTGTCAACCTGTCCATCACCATTGCAAATAAGAAAGGGCTCAGAGCTGATCCTTGATGTAATCCCACCTCCACCTTAAACGCATCCGTCACTCCCACCGCAGACCTCACCGCTGTCACACTACACTCGTACATATCCTGTGCCACTCTTACATACTTCTCTGACACTCCCGACTTCCTCATACAATACCACAACTCCTCTCTAGGCACCCTGTCATATGCTTTCTCTAAGTCTACAAAAACACAATGCAACTTCTTCTGACCTTCTCTGTACTTCAACACTCTCAGAGCAAACATTGCATCTGTAGTGCTCTTTCCCGGCATGAAACCATACTGCTGATCACTAATCATCATGTCCCTTCTTAACCTAGCTTCCACTATTCTTTCCCATAACTTCATGCTGTGACTGATCAGTTTAATCCCTCTGTAGTTACTGCAGCTCTGCACATCACCCTTATTCTTAAAAATTGGTACCAAAACGCTTTTTCTCCATTCCTCAGGCATCCTCTCACTTTCCAAAATTTCATTAAACAATCTGGTTAAAAACTCCACTGCCATTTCAACTAAACACCTCCATGCTTCCACAGGTATGTCATCTGGAGCATTATTGGCAATTGTACTTCCTTCATTTTGTATCCACCACTACTCGACATTTTATTAATTTCCTTCACTAGTACATTCATAACTAATGAGAAAATTACACTACAAGCTGGGGAGCCCTGCTTTATTCAACATTCTATTTTTATTTCTTCCCCAGTCCAGCCATTTACATTTAGTTTCATGTAGTTTCTTTCATAAACAGATTGTATTACTTGTAATATTGTTTTGCTTACATTATATACCTGTAAAATTCACCATAACGATTTATATTGAATATTATCATAAGCTTTACTTGTATCCTCCTATCATAACCTTCACTTCTGCATTATTTATGATACAAATTATTTCTCTTGTATCCATAATAACTCTTGACTTCCTTTTCTTCCAAATACATTTTGGTTATACATTCTATCCATTTGTTCTGTAACCTTTCTGTTATTATTCTCATAAAAATGTTATAATCTGTATTATTCAATGTTATAGGTATCCAATTTTTATCTCCTTTTTTACATATAAATTGTATAACTCCTGTACATATGTCTTTCTCTTTAATTCCAGTTTATAACCATTCATTCATAGCTTCTATAAAAATTATTTTTTTGCTCTTCTTTCACTTCTTTATACATACCATATTCATTTCTGTCCAGTCCTGTTGCAGAATTCATGTTAATATCATTTAGAATTTCATTCAATTCTTTATGGTTATATTTTTGTTCTAAATACTCATCTTCCTTATTTAATTTTTCACCTTTATAAAACTGTTCTGTTTTCTTCTCTCTTAAATAATTCCAATACACATTCTTTAATTATTTCATATATTCCTTCTTGCTGTCTTATTTGCTTACCTTCCTTATTTTTTAATTCTTTTATTTTTCCTTCTTTTATTATTTTATTCAAACATGGTGCCACTTCTTTCTTTCCTTGTAAACACTGATCTGATATTGTTAATTCTCATTCATTCCTTACGCATGGGTATCGGTTCTGAGCTCGGAACTGAGCCGGCCATTTTCCAAGCTCGAGTTAGCTTCAAAGTCTCAAGCTAAACTCTTATCCAAAATTCCCCTCTCCCTATTACCTCAGATTTCATTTGCCGCATTGCTATCCGGTCATGTCAAGCTACTTCTCTTGAGCTAAGTACAGTCAATTGTTGTTTAATTGCTTTACAAATTACTTTTCTGTCAGAAAAGTTGATATTTTATTGTCTCTTGCCCTATCGCATCTAGTGTTCATAATTTCCTCAGGTTTTTTTCTGTCCTTTACTTACCCTTTTTACCGCAATGTAATTTTCTCCTTACCATCGTAGGTAATCCTTTTCCCTTTCTCTTTCATACCTTCGGGTACTCTCTTTGTTGGTACTTTTCTGTTTGTTAATATGGCAGATAAAAAGGATAGTCCGAGGTTTAAATGGTGCTCTAATTGTGGACATAAACTGCCTACTTCTGATGCACACTTTTTATGTGTTTATTGTTTGGGAGCTTCCCATTTATCTGTTGAACCACCTTGTACTATTTGTGAAAACTTTTCTAATAGAACTTTGTTAGAAAGGAAAAACAAACTGATACTGAAGGGACTTCTAAAATCTCCCTTTTCAGAGGCTATTTCTGGGTCAGAGGTCTCAACCCCTCCTAAAGCCCATAGGAAAATGGATGTTTCTACTAAGGCTAAATCCTTGCCTTCATCCCCGGCTGGGGACTCTCACCAACCAAAATCTAAAAAGGCTAAAATTTTAGCTCTGGAGCTCTCTCAGTCAGCCCCAGTGCTTTTGGTGCCCAGACCTTTGGCTCCGTTAGTGATTTCGGCTCCGTCCTCTCCTGCAGCCTTCTACATATCGGCACAGAGGGGCTCCTCGGTTCCAACCATTACCACTGTATCGACACCGACTGTTCAGTCAGCGCAAACCTTGACAGCGTCTGCTCTGAGATCTTCCTCGGAACCGTGGCCTTTATTGTTGACTCCAGTTTTGTCGGTTCCAGTTTCGGCACTGACAGCCACTACGGCACTGATCCCTGTGTTGGTTCAGACAATGCTATCAGCACCGATGACTTCTTCGGTGCAGACTACAGTAGTTCAGTCTTTCTCAGCACCGTTGTCCAGGGTGCAGTCAGATGAGATGGTCACCGAGTCTGCCTCTTTTGTGGACAGGCCTGTTTCTCCCTCAGTCTCTGTGAGGTCCACTAGAAGTCTTTCTGAACATGATGTGTTGCATCTTGTGGACCAGGCATTCTTGGCCAGAGGTATTCCACCCCCCAGGAACTATCCTTCTTTGGGAGGTGATCACCCATCTCCAAAGCCACCTTCTTATTCTCCTCCTTCATTGCCTTTGAAGTCCATGGATGTAGCACAGTCTTCCCCTTCTGCTGTTCCCTTTATGGATCTCACTAAGGAACTGCAGTTGCCTTCGTGGCAGGAAAGTTTTGCTTCGACCCAGAATGTCAGCTATGACATGCATAGCTTGCTGCTCCACAGCCATCCAGGGACTCTGAGTCAGCAGGCTGAGCCACTTAATGGAGGAGTGCCCCCTGTCCTAGACATACACTCCTCTCCAGGTGGACCAGCCTTCCAACTGATGGAGAAGGCTTTTGCTGCTGCTGGTGATACTGGACTGTCTGTACCTCCGCCCTCCTCTGGTACACTGGTTTCACAAGTCGCACCTAGCGGACACCGGGTGCAAGGGCCTCAGGACATATTCCCTCAGGAATCCCCTTTTCTGTTGTCTTCCCCAGCTTCTCCTACTAAGGAGGTCCACCAGAAAAGTTTGTGTAAGAGGAAGCACATGGACTCCACAGAGGAGTCCCTCACTGAAGACACAGATTTTGATGAGGGGGAAGTATCCCCTCGATCACCCTCTGAGGTATCCTTTGGCAATATCCTTGAAATCCTGAAACAGAAAGGTGACTGGCAGCCCTCTAATCCGACCCCTGAGGAATCTGTGTTCCTGCAGGCCTTTCGCACCCGGCCCCCTACCTCCTAGGTTACTCCACCTGCCAATGAACTTGTCAAGTTCATCAGGCAGCGTGCTTGGAAGGCCCCTGATACTGTTGAAGCTATTCCCCGGAGGCCAGATAAGATCTTGTCCCATCCTGCTTCAGATCCCCATTGATCCAAAAGTCTTCCTGTAGATGCTTTGGTGGTGGCAGCCGCAACAAAAAAGGATCTTGCAGAAGAAGAAAGCCAGACTGTCCATCCACCTAACAGAGAGTCCTGAGCCCTGGACAGGATAGGGAAGTGCACCTTTGCTTCAGCGACCTTTGCTATCAGGCGCTTAAATTATATGGCACATTTTACCAAGCTTCAAAGGGATATGGTTTCTGAGCTCTCTGAAACCTTGGCTGGTGCAGTGTCTGATGAGGTCCGTGACAAAGTGGCCTCTCAGCTGGCCACCATTGAGTCTATATCTAACTCCTCTATGTGACTGATATCTCACGCATCAGAAGGAGCAGCTAGAGTGGCGGGTTCAGCTGCTGTCTTGAGATGACACGCCTGGATGCGCTTGTGCAACTTTGCGTAACCTTTTAAGTCTTCCTTTCTTAATGCCCCCATTGAGCCCTCCTCGTTGTTTGGGCCCAAAGTTAAGAGCACTCTGGCCAGATGTGAACAAGATGGTAAGACCCTTTCTGCCATAGGTGTCTGTTATTCTTCCCCTCAATGCGCATTCCCCTGAAACCAAAACAGTGGGAAGATATGGTTCAAGAAATCTCAGGGTCCTTTCCATGACACACATGCTGAGTTCTCCCCCAGAGGCAGAGGGTGAAACTCACAGGGAAGACGCTTCTTTTGGGGCAGAGGGGGACTGCGTAACCAGGGTTGCAGGTATTCTTCCCCTGGTCAATCCTACCAGCGCTCCTGAAGAGCGGCCCAACTCCTTTCCTCTGGAGGTGGTTGGGGGACATTTCTCCTTGTACCCTTCTGCCTGGCTAACCATCACCACCGACTTTTGGGTACAAAGGATCATAAACAGAGGTTATCATATCCCCTTCGATCTTTGTCCCGTCCCTTCAAAAAATCTTCCCGACGTTCCACCCAGTCAAAGGGAAGAAGCAGCACTAGAGATAGAAAAGCTGCTAAGAAAGAGAGTCATCCAAATAGTCCCTCCAGACCAGATAGGATCCGGATTCTACTCAAGACTATTTTTGGTGCCAAAGAAAACCGGGGACTGAAGACCAATTTTGGATCTCAGTGTATTGAACAAGTTTGTGAGAGTACAAACATTCCAGATGGTCACTATACAGTCTATCCTCCCACTTTTGGAAAAAGACGATTGGATGTGCTCTATAGATCTTCAAGATGCGTACTACCACATAAAGGTGGACAGGCCATCAAGAAGATTTCTGCGCTTCTGTGCAGGAGCCAGTCATTACCAGTTCAGAGCACTGCCTTCGGACTCTCTACAGCCCCCAGAGTGTTCACAAAGTGCATGGCAGTTGTCACAGCTCACTTGCGACTTCAAGGATTCCAGGTGTTTCCATACCTAGACGACTGGCTCATTTCCACCCCCACCAGACATCTACTAGAAAAAGCCCTGGCATACTCTCTCCTCGCTGCTCAAAGGCTAGGCATAACCATAGACTGGCAGAAATCCAATCTCACCCCATCTCAGTCGACAGAATTCATAGGGGTTATCTTGGACACAAAAAACTGCAGAGCTGCTATTCCAGAGCACAGAATTTTAAGGATAAAGCAACAGCTAATTCCAATCCTTTCAAAGGAAAAATCCACGGCTTGCTCAGTTCTACAGTTGTTGGGTTCCATGGCAGCCTCCATCACCATTGTTCCCCTGGCCAGGTTTCACATGAGGTTTCTACAATGGCTACTGCTCACCCAATGGTATCCTTTTCAGCATCCTCTTTCAGCCATGATTCGAGTAACCCACAGGTGCAAACAGGATTTAAATTGGTGGATGACACAATCTCTCACAATGGTCTCGCCCCTTTTCCCCCCCAGTAACCCAAGGCCATAGTGACCACGGACGCCTACCTGATGGGGTGGGGGAGCTTTGTTAGGGACAGACAGTCCAAGGCACTTGGTCCCAACTGGAGGCCCATCTGCATATAAATGTTCTAGAGCTGAGGGCGGTGCTTCTGGTGTTGCAAGCATTCCATTCCCTGCTGCCGTCTAGGACAATTGCGATTCAATCAGACAACATGGCAGTGGTCTGGTACATCAACAAGCAAGGTGGAACCAGATCTTACCCCCTTTGTCAAGAAGCCATGAGAATATGGCAATGGGCGATGGCTACCAACTGTTTTCTTCTAGCAACGCACATTCCCGAGAGTTCCAAATTGATAGCAGACAGACTCAGCAGGTGCATTCTTCAACCTCATGAGTGGTCCTTGAATCCCTTGATAGCGGCGAAGATCTTCCACTGCTGGGGCCGTCCTTGCTGCGACCTCTTTGCATCCCCGACCAACTACAAATGCAGCAACTACTTTGCCCTGATTCCCCCTCCGGGACAGTCACCCAGGGATGCTCTAGTCCATGATTGGCCCTCGGGTCTTCTCTATGCATTTCCGCCCTTTCCTCTCATTCCCCAGGTTCTGAAGAAAGCCCAGCAGTTGAAGAGCAAGGTAATCCTCATAGCACCATATTGGCCACGACAGATTTGGTTCCCATTCCTTTGGCCTCACCTACTAGATCGACCATGGATTCTCCATCCAATCCTGGAGTTGATCTCACACCCACAGAACCTGAGTCATCCCAACCTGAACAGCTTGAAGCTAACGTCTTGGCTACTCCAATTCCCTTGATCGCCAGGCAGAATGATCTTTCTTTACCAGTACATGATATTCTCATTGCTTCTCATAAGTCTTCCACTAGAATTACTTATCTGAGCAAGTGGAAAAGATTTACCTGTTGGCTGAAAGATAAACAAGTAGACCCCTTTTCAGCACCAGTGTTGATAATACTAGACTATCTGGCCGACCTGTTTCAATCTGGTCTATCGGCCTCTACCATTAGAGTTCATTTGGCTGCAATTTCTAATTTTCATGAGGGTGTCCAAGATTCCTCTCTTATGTCCCATAAATTGTGCAAGACCTTCATAAAAGGTGTGAATCATCTGAATCCACCTTTAAGAGAACTATTCAACCAAGGGATTTATCATTAGTTCTACAAACTCTGACAATGGCACCTTTTGAACCAGCCTCTTCTTGCGACCTCAAGTATTTGTCATGGAAAACCTTGTTTTTGGTCACTATTACTTCTGCCAGACGTATTTCTGAACTTCAAGCTTTATGTATCAAGACTCCATACTTGATTTTTCATAGAGATAGAATGTCTCTGAGAACTAATCCGTCATTGCTGCCTAAAGTGATCTCTGAAATGTCCATTAATCAAGCCATTGAATTGCCAGTTGTCTTTCCCAACCATTCAAAAAGAAGAGAGTATTGCCTACATAACCTAGATGTACACAGGCAAATCCATTTTTACTTAAACAGGACTAAATCCTTTCGTAAATCTGACCAGTTATTTTTGGCCTTTTCTGGATCTAAATTAGGATCGGCTGTTGCTAAGGTCACATTAGCTAGATGGTTGAAGGACTGTGTGACCTTTATTTACACACAGCGTAATATCTCGTTGCCTACTACCATGAAAGCTCATTCAACAAGGTCGGTGGCAACTTCTGCTGCCTTCTATGCCAGAGCTTTTTTACATGACATCGGTGCAGCTGCAACTTGGGCTACGCCTCATACCTTCATTAATCATTACAAATTAGATTTGGCCTCCAGGGGAAGAGCATCTTTCAGTTCTATGGTGCTCAGGAATGTCCTTCCATGAGAGCCTCCCAGGAATAGAGGTAGCTGGGGACTCTGTCCCATACGTAAGGAATGAATGAGGATTAACAATATCAGATAAAGAAGTTATGTCTTACCATAACGTTCCATCTGTATTGTTGATCCTCGTTCAGTCATTATGACCCTCCCTCCTTCCCCCTCCTGTGGTTTCTAGTGGATCTCACCATCCGGTTCTATTAGGTTATTTGACCAGAGGTAGCCTCTACCTTATTTAACTTGCAAACTCAATCTGAGGTAACAGGGAGAGGGGAATTGTGGGTAAGAGTTTAACTCGAGAGTTTGAAGCTGACGCGAGCTTGGAAAATGGCTGGCTCGGTTCCAATACCCATGTGTAATGACTGAACGAGGATCAACAATACGGATGGAACATTATGGTAAGACATAACTTCTTTTTTTTTTTGCTTATATAACAAGTTAATTTTAATTTGATTAATTATATATATTTCTATTTCTTTTTCATAAAATGAAATTTTCTTCTGTAGTAAGTCTCTAAATGTTTCCTGACTTCATATCTTGTATCTCTCTCTTTTCTTCCTTATATACTCTAAAAATACTTTTTTATATTTTTCTTTAAAATTAAGCCACCAAGCAATCAAGTTCTCATAAAACTTCTTCATAGTCATATGATTTTCCCATAATTCCACAAGTTCTTTTTTCTCTCTTAAATTTAATTCACTTTCATTAATTCTCTTTATTCCTGGCTTATATATTAATTTTCCTGTACTTTAACCCATAGTGCCACATGATCTGAAAAATTCAGCATACTTAATTCCTTTTTTGTAACTTTTAAACTATCAGATATTAAAAAATAATCAATTTCTGTCCTAATTTCATTCCTTTTATAGGTCCAGTGGTTATTCTCCCATGCACTTAACTTTCCAATTCTCATAATTTCTTTAGCCATTTTAACATCACAACTGCTCTTAGAATTAAAATTACCCACCACTATAATGTCCATATTCACACGAGCACATTCAAGGATATTTTTAAACATCCTTTCTCTCTCGATTTTGTTACATATGCATATAAAGATATAATTCTATATACATATTTTTTTCCATCTCACGCCTATTACAGTAGTTTGGCCTAGTTCCACTATGGTTACATGTAATATTTTAATTCTTTCTTGACATACTATACATATACCTGAGCATGTTTCTTTCCCCATTTTCCAAACTACGACACCATTTTTCAGTTTGTGTTCTTTCTTCCTCTGTTAATAATCTGATATCTTCTAAAACAATAATATGTGCATCTACTGCAGCACACCGTTCATAGGTTCATAAGTTCATACTAGGCTATCTGCCCGAGGGCATTTACAAGCTTAGCCCATCGTTTTGTGGCTTACGCCACCCCTTTAGTATGGGGAACTATACCCATTATTTTGCTGTGCCTCTGTCGAGCAGTGACACTGAGGTAATCCCTGGGGTATATCTGCGATCTCCCATCCATTGGTCAAGATTTCT
This sequence comes from Protopterus annectens, assembly GCF_019279795.1. Lineage (NCBI taxonomy): Eukaryota > Metazoa > Chordata > Ceratodontiformes > Protopteridae > Protopterus > Protopterus annectens. The sequence continues at coordinate 309,453,961 of NC_056728.1, forward strand.
CTTGAACAAGGCCAGCGAGGTGCTCTGCCTCACATGTACCGGGATTTTGTTCCACAGCATAGGGAGTCTTTGGGTGATGAATCTATCCCTCCAGCACGTCCTATTAATAGCCGTGTCGAGGTTTAAGTCTCCCGCCCTTGTGGCTCTGATGGATCTAGATTTTTGAGGTGAAGCATATTCATCAAATCTGGGTTTGACATGGCCTTGTATGTTAGGCAAAGGTCACCTCTGAGCAAGCTGTGCGACTGAATAGAGCTGGAGTTCTTTCAGTCGGGCAGCATAGGACAGATTTTTGAGACCCTTTATCCTTTTGGTGAGGAACTTTTGTGGCCTCTCCAGCTGCTGCAAGTGTCGGGTCAGATACATTCCGAATGGGGCATTGTACTCAATCATTGGTCTGATGAGTGATGAGTAAAGGGAGACTATGACCTCCCTTGATCTAGATGAGAATCCCTTCATGATAAGGTGGGCAATGTAGAAGGTCTTCCTAACTACTTTAGCTACATGGGTGTCGAATGACAGACTACTATCAACCTGGGTCCCCAGGTCCCTGATAACTTCTTCTGTGCTCAGTGGATTGCCACCTATTTGGTAGCTAGGGGTAACCTTGTTTTTCCCGAAGGGTATGACTATGCATTTTTTGGCATTTAACTTTAGGCCGTGGCTCTGGCACCAGTTATCCGTTTCTGTGAGACCCTTCTGAAGGATATCTGTGTCAGATGTGTTTTCTACTATGGCGCCCAGTTTGCAGTCATCTGCAAACTTTGTCAGCCATAACCCTCCTGTGTTTGCTTGTACTTCAGAAAAGTAGATGCCAAACAAGAGTGGGCCCAGGACTGAGCCCTGTGGGACACCACTTGTGACAGGCTTTGAGTCTGACATGGCGCCAGCAACTCTGACCCTGTGGGTTCTGTCACTCAGCCAGTTTGCAACCCATCTTGTGATGTATGGGTTAACATTTAAGCTGATGAGTTTTTCAATGATACCCGAGTGGGGTATTGTATCGAAGGCCTTTGCCAGATCGAGGTAGGCTGTATGGACTGCCTTTCCTCATCAATGGCTTTGGTGACTGTTTCAAAAAGTCAACCAAGTTTAGAAGGCATGATCTGCCTTTGACAAAGCCAAACTGGGATGGATCCAAAGTCTGCAAATTCCCTATGTCTTTATTTATGAGGTCCATTATGATCCTCTCCATGGCTTTGCAGATAAGGCTTGTCAAGCTAATGGGCCAGTAATTTCCAGGGTCGGTGGAGGCACCGCCTTTGTGAAGTGGGACCACAGTTGCAGTGCGCCACTCCTGGTGCGTATCCAGAGGTAAGACTTTGATTAAACAGCTGTCCTAGCTGTGGGTTTAATTCCTCATTGAGTTCATGGAGCACACAGCCGGGACACCATCAGGTCCCATGGATGCTGTGTTTTTTGCTTTGGAGAGAGCAGTTCTCACTTGGGCGCTGGAGATGTTTGGGGGGGCTGCAATCGTTTGGTATAGATATCTCTCCTTTGGGGGAGGGAAGTTTGCACTGAACCTGTCAGCCAGTATGTTGGCAATGTCTGTAGGATCAGTAATCTTCACATCATTTTGAACTAGTTCTGAGCATATCTGGGAGTTTCCTCCCAGGTTTCTAACATAGCTAAAGAAGGCCTTATGATTGTCTTTTGAGTCTTTAGCTATTTTTCTCTCGAAATTTGCTTTGGATGATTTTATGAGAGCTCTTAGTTTTTACTTATAGTGATCAAGGGTGTCTTACCTTTTAAGGATTTTGCTCTATCTTGTAGTAGCTTCCTCCTTTTGTTGTAGAGTTTGTTTATGGCTGGGGTCCACCAGACTGGACGCTTGCCTTTGGTACAAAGAGTCTTTGTTTTGCTTGGGATTGCCTTATCCATGCAGTCCTGCAGGTGCTGGTAGAAGGCATTTGTAAGTGATTCAGCGGCTTGAGTACTGTTTTCCGCCGGCTCGGGGGCCTTAAAGGAGACCACACTAGTCTTTAGAAGTGTGAAGTCGGCTTTTGAGAAGTCCTTTACTGTGGTCTTTTTTATTTCAGGTGGGGGTGGGATGAAGACCTCCAGCGAGATTAGTTTGTGATCTGATCTCACCAGTGAGGGGTATACTTCCAGTGTTGAACATTGTGCTCCCATGTTCGTGATGATGAGATCAAGTATGTTATCTCCACTTGTGGGGATGGTGACTAGTTGCTCCATGGCATTTGAGTTTATGAATTCCAGGAACTTTTGGGCTAGGGTGTTTGGGCTTGAGTAGTGTTCCCAGTCTATATTAGGGTAATTGAAGTCACCTAGTATGATGGTGTTTGGTGATACATTTATCCCCTCTAGTGTTTTCAGGAAGGCCATGTGAGGTTCCTGAGTTTGTGAGGGTGGCCTGTAACATGCTACAATTTGCAGAACAGTCTTGCCTATGGTTAATTGCACCTGGATGGTCTCCGATGCATCGTGCATTGCCACCAGTCTTGAGGTGTGGGTGTCCTTGATGAATATGGATACCCCCTCCTTTCTTGGTATTGTCCGGATTTTGGGGCGGAACGCATGATATGAGGTAAAACCTGATAGCTGGGGTGCTCTCAGGAGCCTTGAACCAGGTTTCTGTCACAGCACAGACATCGATGTTCTCCATACTGAGAAGGGCCTCGAGTGCGTGCATTTTGAGATTTAGACTTCTGGCATTGAGCAGCATTACCCTTAGTTTTTTCCTTTTTGTGTTCTAGGGTGGTAGGTTTAGAATTTGAGCCTTGCCTAAAAAGGCACTATGGGGGTGGCAAGAGCCTTTGCCAATATCCGGAATCCCAGGGGTGACAGGTGCAAGCCGTCCCTTGCAAAGCACCGTGGCTTGTCCAGCATGTCATCCCAGGCAGACAGACACTGGATCCCCTTTGAATGACACCAGTGTTTAAGCCAATTGTTAAAGCTGATCATCTTATCTCTGTATTGTGGCATCATTCTTGGTGAAGGTAGGATACTGCTCAAGGTCAGGGTCATACCTGCCTGGGCTACATAATCAGAGAGCTCCTCAATGTCTCTTTTCATGTAGTCCAAGGAGGTACATCTCAGGTCGTTTACACCAGCGTGGACAATGACTGAGTCATATTTGTACCTGCTGTTGAGAAACCTGAGTGCTTGCGTTATGTGGCGGATTCTAGCGCCCGACAGGCAGCTTACTGTGACCTTCTCCTTACTCAGTCTGGTGAGCGGGACGTCAGTGTGTCTGACTATGGAGTCACCAATGACTAGTGTGTCTGGCATTGTGTTTGCCCTTAAGTGACTGTTTGACACTCTGACTGTGAGGTCTATGTGTTGCAGGTGTTGTGTTCTGAGGTGGTGGTTGTTTGGGTGTCTGCTTTGGTGGCCTCTGCTGTTTTGGTAGATTTTTGATCAGAGCCTCCGAGTATGTCTTTGTGTGTTTATGTGTATGATTTGAGGTTGTAATGGTACTATGTGAGACTGGGTCTATAGTGTGTGTGGTAACCTTCTCCTCCTGACTGGTCTTGCCAGTCCTATGTTGAGAGAGCTCAGCCTCCAGTTTGGCCGTATAGTTGCATCTCTCGCATGTATTTGTGTTTTGTGGGAGGAGGAGAGGGTTGTCTGTGTACATGAGGCAATTGTAACATTGCCTCAATATTCCCAGGTTCACCAGCTGCGCAGGAGAGGACACTAGCAACTGATCCCTCGACATGCTAGAAGGATAGACAAAAAAAAGCTTTAAAAAAGATTCCGGGGGACGTGGGTGACCGAGAAATGGGGGGTTGCCTTTTTGGGGTACTATCTATGACAAGAGTGCCGTATCAAGGTAATAAGTACTGTAGGAGCAAGTGCTAGGTTGCTTATTCTTCTTTGAAGATTGTTCATACTTTTTACATTTAAGGCTAACATTTTCAGCTTTTAAGAAGAGTTAGTATAATAAAATGTTTATCCCTTTCCTTTCTTTTCTCTAAGCATTATGTTTTTGAATTTTCTTTTCCTTTCTTTAACTCATTTTCCTATTGAATTATTTTTATTTCTTACTGTGCACCAATCTGGTTCTTCCTCACTTGTCGCCTCTGTTTCTTTTTCCTTGTTATTTTCTTTAACTTCATGTATAATCTCTTTATCAGTTACATTTTTTGTACATTTTCTTGTATAACACATTCTACCATCTCTTTATCCTGTATAACTTTATTTTCTTGCACATTCATTTCACATTCTAGCCATGAATGACCAGTATTGCCACAGTTTTTTCACTTTAAATCACATTTTTTTTTCATTATGCCCCATTTGCCAGATAAATAATATCTTTTTATCACATTAATTGATTAAATGATCATTTTTTTCCACAAAAATAATTTTTGGGTTGACTCCTGTATTTCTCAAACCCTCTATTACCATGAGCATTGATAGTACTAGGTACGTGCATAACATTATAATTTTCCATTTTCAGTATTACTCCACATTCCCATCCCCCAGTCCATAGGTCCCCTTTCATCATATACTTTTGTAGTGTCCATTACTTCTTTACATATAGTTAACAAATGTTCTTTCAGTTCTTTTGCTTCAATGTCTGTTCTAAACTGGATCATTAATAATTTTTTTTGTCTGTAAAAAGCTTGAATGAGGTATTCTGACCATGAATACATTTTTTCTTTTGTTCATATGCACCCAAAAATGTTCCATGGCCTCCCTAGTCTCAAATATCAAGTCACAAAAAGTCTCTCTATTAATTAAAATGAATGCTCTTGCCTGTTTTGCTGTGACACCCAGAGGTGCTATGACAGAGTCCCAAACTTTCTTCTTTTTTACAGCTCACACGTATTGTATACTTCTTTGTTTCTTTTATTTTTTCTTTCTCCCACAGTTTGTGCATAAGTTTTTGTGTCTTGCACTTTTTCTGGCACAGTCTTGTCTTCCTTTTCTTCTTCTATTTTCTCCATGACGTCACTCCATGAAATTGCTGCTCCACTTTCTGATTTACTTTGGTTTATCTTTTCTTCCAAATAATCACCCCACAACCGTCCCTATTGGAGGGTTGTAATTGTGCATTTCTCAGAGGTAACTGTCTCTCCTTCAAGCAATCTCCTCTGAAAGTTTTCCTCTGAATCCATCTCTGTTACAGCTACAACCTTCTTTTCTTAAAGTATCACTGTTTTTTCTGCATCCACAGTGTCAGAAGAAACGTCTGGTAGCGATTCTACCATTTCAGCTACATTCTCATCAACCTTCACTTCATTTTCAGCCAAAGCTGAATCAGCCATATTTTCTTCCTGTTCCTCCTGTCTGTCTCCATGCCTGGACAGGAACCAGGAAGTCAGGATGTGTAACACACAAATCCTTGCCCTGACTACCAAGAGTAGGGAAAGTTCCCCAGTGCCTTTGCCAAATTTCCCCTAATAGTATAAATACCACCTTGGTTCTTTCTTGAAGAGGCTACTAGCCTAGTGGAACTAAAACAATCAGCAAAGGATAAATAAAAAAAAAACAAAAACAAAATATTTATATGTATATAGTGAAGAAAAAGAATACAGCTACACTTCTGTAGGCAAATGCTGTAGAAAACTGCAAACGTGAAAGTCAAAACCAAACTTTCAGCAACAGCAACCATGCGAGCTTCAACACAATTTAGTAAAATCTTTCGTGCTGTCACAAATAAACACTTTTAAAATATAAAAGATAAAACGATTTTATTAGTGCACTCAGTCGGTAAGCGCTATTAATAACTGTGGAAAAATACTGAAGTCAACATATTTTGTATTCTGTATTTAAAGGGTTAAGCAGAAAAATGTTCACTGCGTGCAAACTGAAATGTTCTGGAAAATGTTGATCACTGAGGAATGCAGAAGTTAATCTTAAACTGCTGATAAGAAAGTTAATGTTGCAAGAATAACTGTGGTACTGGCTGGTAAAAACAAGTAATCAAACTATCACTTCTAATGAATGTTCTCTGTGCTACGTGTATATACGTGCAGGAGGGTCTATATAAGGAGAACTCAAAGTACAAGTAGCCAGACTGCTGGCATACTACTATCATGTAGCAGGTCTCCATGCATGTAAAATAAAGCTTTTACTTGCTTACAAGAACTTGGTGTGATTCTTCCAGAATATGTTAGAAGAGTAAAATCTTTCGACATAACTGGTGCCCAACATTAGGGCGGCCCCTGCATGGCACAAATCGAACAAAGAGAGGCTGAAAACCTGCGCAGGTGGAGAGAGATCAGGCTCTCCTCGAATGAAAGACCTCCGACTGAAACAGGTCGAAATTAGAGGCCAGTCACTCTTTCCAGATTCAATCCGTGAGGTGGCAGCGAAACAGGGCGGAGGAATCACAAAGGTAAGCAAAACGCTATTTTTTTGTTGTTTCTGATTGGAATTTTTGTCTAAATTTTAAGGGACTAGTCAAGGGAGAAATTTAATTTTCTCAAAGTATAAGGAGTATATGTGAATAGATTCCATATACAAGAGATCTCAGGAACAGGAATAGTTTCTCGTAAGAGAAATGGGAACAGGAACCAGTTGCGCCAAAGGCGATGACAAAACTGAAGATGAAAAGTTTATGTTTGATTTACACCCAAAGAATGTAAAATATTTAGATAAATGGAAAAAAGATCATGGGTTTAGTGGATGTTTAAATAAGTCAGAATGTCAAAATCTAGTAAGATTACTGCGCAAACAGGCAGGAAATAAGACAAGGAATCAAAAGAAGGTGGGGTTTCCCCAGGCACAGAAATGGCTGGAGGAAGCAAATAAAAGACATAGGGAACAAAATTTGAAAAAAGGGTGTGGTAATTCAAGTGAAAAAGATGTGTACTTTGTTCGAAAGGAAGGTAATGAAACTTCCACAGTCAGTCATAGTCACCAGAATCCCTCGGCCCCTCCCATTCCAGTATCCAGACCCTGCACAGGTTATTGAGGTGCCCCCCGACCAGGACCCACCACAATATCAGGCTTCGGTGAGTGGCCCCCCCACGCCAAGTATTATATTACAGAGAGAGCCTGCCAACACTCTTGACTTACGCAGCGGAAGTATTAGGAGAGAAGGGCACTGGAAAATTAAGGAAAAGGTAGATCAGGAAGGAGAGGAATACCCACTGATAGAAGTGGCAAATCCTCAAGCAGGTGCAGAAGGCGAGGGTCCTACCATATTGGTCTACCGACCGTGGACCCATGATGACATCCGAAAAGCAGTAGAGGGGATTCCCCATCTGAAAGTAGATATGCGTAAATTCCGTACAGACGTAGGGGGCTTGAGAATGAGTTATAGATTAAACGCTGTAGAATTTGAACAAGTAATAAGGCAAATCCTAGGACCAGATTGGCACCTTATTTGCAGAAGTTGGGACCCCCTGTTACCAGGGGAAGGAGGAGCCTTGCCATTTAACTCCGAAGTGTGTAGAACCAGAATAAAGACTCTCTTAGATAAAATAGAAGAACATTGGAAGCCCAAAGCAGATTGGACTTGCATTAATCAATGCGTTCAATCAGATGACAAAACTGTAGATAATTATCTACATCGTCTCACACAATGTTTTGATGCTCATAGTGGGTTGATTAAGGCAGAAAATCAGGAAAATGACTCGCCCTATGAACAGCAATTGAAAAATGCATTCTTAAAGGGCTGCAAGACAGCCATTGGTTACTTTATACAAAAGCATATGATCACACACAGGACAGCGCTTCTACAGCCCCTTATGGAGTATGCTAGGCATGCTGAGAAATACCTGAAGGAAAAAAAAGATAAAAAGCCCACACTTTTACAGTTAGTGAAGATGGAACTTTAATGTTAGTTCAGGGTTCCGCAAACCGCGGAAGAGGGCGTGGCAGGGGAAGAGGACAGGGACGGGGAGGCGTAAGTCATTCTGAGGATTTCGAAGGTAGGCAAAAGAGGGGGGAATGTTTTAAGTGCGGTAAGAAGGGACATTTCGCCAGAGATTGCAGAGGACCGGAGAAACCGATGGTTGCTTCCGGTGGTACCGCATGACTATATGACGGTCAAAAAGACGTAGATGGAGGGTATGAGGAAGAAGAAGAAAGTGAGAATGGGGAAGTAGGTACAAGTGAAGACAATGGGTGGGGACAGGAAATGGCAGAAAATGAGGAATATCAAATGGTAAATCTAACAGCACTAGCATCAACTATGCAATTGGAATCCCAACCAGTGATCACATTGCAAGTTGAGGGCCGAGACATAGAATTTCTTTGTGACTCAGGGGCTTCACGAACGTTAGTCAGAAGTACTGCCATATCATCTGATGTCACCTCGGATGAATATGTGCTTGTAAAAGCAGCAAATGGTCGTATTTACAAAGAGCCATTGTCCAAACCTCTGTGGTTTACCGACCCAGAGACGAACCAAACCATACGGTTCCGAGTAATAATTTCAAAAATCTGCCCAGTACATTTACTAGGAAGAGATTTAATTAAAGTGTTCGGCATAGCAGCCGTCCCAACCTCCACTGGGATGGTGGCAAGGAGAATTGAACCAAATAGTGCAATGCTATTAGAGGGGCAGGGAGATCTACATTACTGGTATAGTAATGATTTGATAGAGACAGGCCCCCAGAGTGTAGTGACGGATCTTACAAATTTGGCATTAAGCAAATACGGCATAACAAATCCGAAGGTGTCAGATCCATTACATTGCACAATGTATTACAGAAGATGTGCCGGACCTGATTTAGAATACGAAAATAAATTTCTTAGTTTTAAAGTCACCAAACTAGTATTGCATAGCCTTTTTTGGGACACACTAGGTAATTCTGCAGTCACATGTAGCCTTACAAGGGATATGCAGCTGCTGTATAAGAATGAATTAACCACACATATTTCAGTCACAGAGGGTGAAGGAATGTCATGGTACCTCGTGGGTAAGAAAATAACTGAATGGGTGGGATGGACACCAGAACAGTTGGCAGGTAAAGGCGTTCAGGTTCAAAAACTTAACTGGGTTACACAAGCCAGACCGACTGTGCACCTCTGGGAAGACGAACCGATACAATCCCCTGGGACATTATGACTATGTCTCCTTACCCCCATGGAGGAATCTCAATTGCAGATGATTCCAAACTCATTATGGTCGCAGGGTCAGCACGATATCGGACTGATTAGAATGGCAGGACAGGTAAAGATTACACCCAAGTCAGAATTTAGACCTCATAAACGGCAGTATCCCTTGAGCAGAAAGGCAGAGGAGAGCATTTTACCGGTAATCACAGCACTTTTGAAAGCTGGAGTATTAATTCTGTGCACAGACTCACCGTGTAATACACCCTTATTTCCAGTAAAAAAACCGGATGGGACATGGAGGATGGTACAAGACTTACAGGCAATAAATGCCGCGGTGGTACCTCGGGCCCCCATAGTCCCGGATCCATCTATTCTGCTGAACGATATCCTTCCTACGGATAACTACTTTTCTGTAATTGATATAAGTAATGCCTTTTTCTCTATTCCCTTGTAGGAAGATAGTAGATTTTGGTTTGCATTTACGTTTATGGGCAAGCGTTATACCTATACCAGGTTACCGCAGGGATACTGCGAAAGTCCGACCATCTTCTCACAAGAGATGTCCACCAATTTGACTCAGTTCCAACCTGCCCAAGGGTGCCACCTACTGCTGTACGTGGATGATATCCTCCTGGCCGTGACTACGGAAGAACTCTGTAAGTCCGAGACTATTCGACTACTACACTTTCTGGCACACGAAGGACATAAGGTAAATAAGTCTAAGTTACAATTTTGTAAATTAGCAGTACGTTACCTGGATTATACTATCTCTGGGAAGGGCAGGCGATTAGATGACAGTAGAAAGAATGCTATTTTACAAGCCCCCATGCCAACTACAAAAAAAGAAATGATGTCCTTTTTAGGCATTACGAACTTCTGTCGTAGTTGGATTCCCAACTATGCCGAAGAAGTGCACCCGCTATCAGACTTAATTTTTGCAATACCGATGGCGGCAAAAGATTTGCTGCACTGGACAGACAAGGCAGTACAGGCATTCACTAGAATCAAGCAACTGATAGCTGGGTCAGCGACATTGGGGTTTCCAGATTACAGTAAGACCTTTATGCAGACTGTAGATTGCAAGCAGGGATTTATGACATCTGTTTTAATGCAAATGTATGGAGATAAGTTAAGACCATTGGCATTTTACTCTAGCAAATTAGACTCAGTAGCACGAGCATTACCACACTGTGTGCATGCAGTAATTGCAGCCACTTTGGCGGTACAAGCGTCTGCCACGTTGGTATTGTTCCATGATCTTACGTTAAAAGTCCCGCACTCTGTAGCAGTCATCCTTCTGCAGGACAAGTTAACATTTCTGTCACCTAGCAGACATTTATCTTATATGACTATGCTGTTATCACAGCCACACATGACAATTGAGAGATGCACTACCTTAAATCCAGCGACATTGCTACCCGTTGCTGAAGATGGTATCCCGCATGTATGCTTAGATCTCATACATTCTAAAGTTCTACCAAGACCGGATCTTAAAGATAAACCCTTACTACATGCGGACTGGACACTGTTTGTAGATGGTCAGCACGCAAAACAGAAACAGGCACCACGCAGGTAGGGTATGCAGTTACTACTGCAACTCAGATAATAGAGGCAAGACCACTCCACGGGAACGTATCCGCTCAAGCAGCGGAACTGATTGCTGTGACAACGGTATGTCTCCTTTCGGAGGACAGGAATGTCACTATCTATACGGATAGTCAATATGCCTTCTCTATGGTACATGTGTTTGCTCATCAATGGAAAAATAGGGGGATGGTTACAACCTTGGGGAAAGACATCATGCACAAAGAACTAATCCTTGAATTACTACAAGCCGTCCAATGGCCACGGGGTTTGGCCATCTGTAAATGCGCTGCTCATACCCGTGCTAAGGACCCAGTATCACTTGGTAATGCCCTAGCAGACAAAGCAGCCAAAGAGGCAGCTATGTCCAGTACCTTTTCACTTGAAACCACACCTACAGAATTACAACCAACAGATAAGTTTGATTTGCAAACCTTACAAGTCATGCAGGAACTTAGCACAGTACAGGAAAAACAAAGCTGGACTAGGTATGGTGTTAGACAGAACAAGGGAATCTATGTGGGACCAGATAATAAATATGTTTTGCCTACTAATCTTTTTAGGTATGCAGCACTAGTTGTGCATGGCCCTTCCCATCTGGGCCCTGCAGCTATGGTTAGAATTATCCACTTTACCTTTTGGACCAAGGGTTTCATTGCATATGCAAAATGTTTTTGTCTATCCTGCATAGTATGTGCTAAATACCACGGGGGAGGGGTCAGAGTTGCCCCGGCATCATTTCCAACACCCCCCTATCCATTTCATACAATATGTATGGACTTCATCGAATTGACCCCGGCACAACTAAAGAAGTTTGTGTTAGTGATAGTAGATGCATTTACCAAGTGGGTTGAGGCTTTTCTGGTGACACATCCGGATGCTCAAACAGTGGCTAAAATTTTGGTCAATCACATCGTCCCGCACTTTGGACTTCCTACACGCATCTACTCTGACAACGGCATGCATTTTGTCAATCAGATCATTCAGAAACTGTCTACAGTTTTCCAAATTGAATTGAAACACCATTGTGCCTACCACCCACAGTCAGCAGGGTTGGTGGAACGCCACAATGGCATTCTAAAAGGCAAGTTAAGAAAACTCATGGCCGAGACACATCAGTCTTGGATTACCTGTCTACCTCTAGCCCTCCTTTCCATGCGGACAACTCCCACCTCAAAAGGAGTCACCCCATTTGAGTTATTGTATGGGAGACCTTATTATGTCCCGCAGTGGCAAAACTTGTTGCCTGCGGAACGTGAGGGGGGTGAGGAGATAGATGAGTACATGAGGAAAATGCTGACCAATACTAACAGCTGTTTAACGAATGATTGTTTTTCAGGTTCAAGAGACGACAAAATCATGGAAATCAGACCCGGCGAGTGGGTCTGGATCAAAATAATAAAGCGCAAGAATTGGGCATCCCCCAAATGGGAGGGCCCCTACCAGGTGCTAATCACAACTCCAACGGCAGTTCGGATTAAAGAAAGGTCCTCATGGATCCACCTAATGCATTGTAAAATTGTAAGACATTTTCAGCTAAATAAAGACTTGAGTTCCCCTGAGGAACAAATCGACAGCAGCAATCATGAAGGACAATAATGAGAATAAGAGAAAATGGTTCTATTGCAATGTTTTATTGTTTATAACTATTGTAATTGTAATATTTCTGTTTTGGCCATTTCTGTTTTTTAATGAAGCTAGCCATTCAAAAAGAGACAAACACACCAGCTGGCATCCAAACTTTAATACATATCAAGTGATTAAATATGCATATGCATCCTCAATGAATGTCTCAAATTGTTGGGTATGTACTGCAATACCTACTGTACATAGTGGCTTAATGGTAGGGACAGCCCCTCTGGGAACAAATGATACTTGGAATAATTTGTTGTTTGAAACCACAGAAGTACCACTGAGAGACAAGGTGGTGCTGCCTCTTCTGGGGCGCCAAAACGGAACAGTGTGTTTTCAAAAGAGTGGAAAGGTTAAGGTGGGGCTGAGCCTATGTAATTTGACAATAGTTCATAATTGTACCCTAGAAGGGCAGTGTGAAACCAAGTTTGGAGCTATAAAAAAAGACATTAATGTAAATGATACTAGTTTTGTTGAAAAAATGCTGTATGTATATGTCCTGTTATTTAAGGGGCTAAAGCCAAATGGGAGTTATGAATTTGCAACCAATATCACCATAAAAACGAATGATTGTTATTTTATTTGTGGTAGGAAAGCATATAAATGGTTACCATATGGCTGGTCAGGAAGTTGTTTTTTGGGATATCTGATACCAGCTATCAGACACGCAAATGTATTACCTCAAGGTAAAATACGAAATGCACGTTCTCTTAATAAACCTATTAATCCCGTAGGTAACATTGATGCGCCATGGATTTATCACCATGACTTGGCACACGTCAGCAGCAAAGGACTCTCACATATGGACCTAGGTGATGATGTAATTGCTTGGGCTGGTATTTTGCCAGCGTATGGGACAGTAAAATCCATCTGGGAACTGAGAAAACTGTCAAAACTGTTAGAGACTCTGAGTAATGCGACATTTTCAGCGCTAGAATTGGTGACGGACGAATTAACGGTGATGAGAACAGTAGTGTTGCAGAACCGTATGGCGCTCGATTTCACCCTAGCGGTGAAAGGAGGTACTTGCGCTCTCATACACGAGGAGTGCTGCTCGTTCATTCCTGATAACGAGCATGCGATTCAGAGCCATCTTGAAATAATTCAACAAGTTTCTGAACTGACTAAACCTGGTCCAAACCCCTTGACTGACTTTTTCCAAAACCTGTTTGGAAACTGGGGTTCTGTGTTGATGAACATTTTAATTGCTGTATGTGTTGGTGCAATCATATTTTTGCTGCTTGGCTGCTGTTGCATACCATGTATCAAAATGATAATATTGAAGGTTATCTCTGCCAATGCTACAAAAGCATATTTCTCTGATTATGAGAAGGTATACAACGTATCTGGGATTGTGTAAAATAAACAGTATACAAAATGTTGTAAGGGGGGAAATGTGGAAAAATACTGAAGTCAACATATTTTGTATTCTGTATTTAAAGGGTTAAGCAGAAAAATGTTCACTGCATGCAAACTGAAATGTTCTGGAAAATGTTGATCACTGAGGAATGCAGAAGTTAATCTTAAACTGCTGATAAGAAAGTTAATGGTGCAAGAATAACTGTGGTACTGGCTGGTAAAAACAAGTAATCAAACTATCACTTCTAATGAATGTTCTCTGTGCTACGTGTATATACGTGCAGGAGGGTCTATATAAGGAGAACTCAAAGTACAAGTAGCCAGACTGCTGGCATACTACTATCATGTAGCAGGTCTCCATGCATGTAAAATAAAGCTGTTTTACTTGCTTACAAGAACTTGGTGTGATTCTTCCAGAATATGTTAGAAGAGTAAAATCTTTTGACAATAACGCTTTAGCTAAACATGTGATGTCTACAGGTCCTCAGCATCATTTTGAGTTTATGGTTATTGAAGTTACAACACCCAGTATACTTGGTGGTAATATTAGTGATATTATAGAAGAAAAAGAAGCAAAGTGGATTATTCACCTTCGGGCTGATGTAGGGAAAGGGTTAAATGAAAGGGTATCTATCAAACCATTTCTTCGAACTAAGAGTTTTAAGGTTAGGTAGTTTTATGGTTTGGGTGTTGTATATTGTTTTTGGTTCAATACATACTCTACTCTGTGGTTTTTATTTTATATATATGATAGATCTATATAAGTGTTGTGTTTAAATAGTTATATATAATATTATTTATTTTTTATTTCATCTTAATATATATTTTTTAATAGTATAGTTTGTCTGTGGTTATGTGATGAAAATGGTTATTATGCATAGTGCCCCCTATTATATATCTTGTTAGAAGGTGCAGACTCCCTCTATAGAAGTATGCAGCACTAGTTTTTACATAGAAGTATATTGAATATGTACTTTAGATATAGAATGTGAACATTTTTTTATTACTATTTTCTATAGTTGTGTTTTGTAGGAGACCATATATATTTTTTAGCTACATGATGCATAAGCTACACTGGTTATATTGTTTAAATATGTAGTTGGTATTTTGTTATTTTTGGCTGATTTTTGATATTTATAGTGCTTTTTTATCATAGCTAGTTGCCGTTCGTATATATACACATTTTTTAATGTTGAACAGAGAAGTCAGTAATTTGATCTTTATTTATGTGCCATCCGATCATTCTGAATATGGTGTAGTTCCGCTATTACTAATTATATTACTAACTATAGGCTACTTAAATGATGACATGACAATTATATTATATTATTTTATTAATGTAATTTGTTGATATATATATTCTTTATATATAGTATGCTTAGCTTAATATATGTTTTGAATTATTAGGTTTTTATTAGCACAATGTAGTGGTTGTGCATAATTAGTTTTTTCTTCTTTTTTATATAGATGAGATGTATTAGACTCATTGATTTGAGATCGGAGATCTCTTGGTTGAATAGTGAACAAGTTTTTTAATATGTAACCGAGAAGTCAGAAATTTTATTTGTTATTTTGATGTTGGACGAATGATGATATTATGGTGTTGTTTCGTTCTCATCAAATATATACTGTTTGGTTGATGATATGATAGTTGAAATAAGATTTTATATACAGATTTGCAAGTTAGAAATATATGATAAGTTTTAATATGACTTTTAATGGTTAAATTGTCATAGGAAATGACGTTTACCTTTATGTGATTGGTTGTTGTGTTTTTAAATTATCCTTGCACTCGGTCCATTTGATGGTCTGATGAAGCATTTATGTGAAAGCGCTTACCGACTGAGTGCACTAATAAAATTGTTTTATCTTTTATATTTATATGTATATGTGTGTATGAAAAATAAATAAATAAATAAATAAATAATATATATATATATATATATATATATACACACTTCGGTAGTAGGTAGGTAGTCAATCTGAGGTATTCCAGTGGTGGGGTATTAAGGGTAAGGAGAGGAGCCTGAGAGCACCTGATATCAGATCCAATGGCTCGTTGTCAGTTCAGGAGGATGGAAGAGGACAGCACAGATCTATTGTTATAGTAAGTACATAATTTTGGTTTTCCCTCAAATTACCAACCAAGGCCCTCCCAGTCATTGACTGTACTGTCTCAGAAAAGAACACAGTGTTGACAGCTGCCACAACTGATAAAGTTTCAGCATGGCTACTCAACAGTAAATTTAAGGAAATTTGGTTCACTCAGCAAACATGAAGCAGTTATGGAGACTGTGAGAGGATTCTCACAGTCCTGGGCACATGGTGGTTCACTGGCAAAAGGACAAAGGAGTATGGGATCAGGATGTTTGTTATAGTATTCGATACTTGATTACCATAAATTATGAAAAATCTGCTCTAGAGCCATGTCATAGCTTGGTCTTCATAGGAGTAGACATAGACACAACTACTATGATAGCAAAACTTCCACAAGACAGAGTACACTATCTTCAACATTATGTAAAACCGTTGATCAGAAAGAAGTGAGCTCCTGCCAAGCTAGTTCTTCAAGTGCTGGGAAAAACATGGCTGCTTCAGTAGTTCTCATTACCCTAGCTCGTCTCCTTATGAGAATATTTCAATGGTTACTTTCGATACAATGGTCAATTCTAGACCTTCCTATGATGCACAAGATCACAATAACCAGTTCATGCAATGGTGGATTTACTGTCCTCTGGTATCTCGAGGCCGTCACTTTATTCCACCTCAACCCCAAACCACAGTGACCACAGATGCTTCCCAGATAGGGTGGGGGGGAGCAATATCTCGGGAAGACAGTTCAGGGTATCTGGCAACAACAAGAGGCTCATTTGCATATAAACATCCTGGAGATGAGGGTGGTGATTTTGGCACTGCAAGCATTTCAAGACTCCCTGTGGGAGCTATAGCAATCCATTCAGACAACATGTCTGTGGTCTGGTACATAAACAAACAGGGGGGACCAGATCTTACCCCTTTGTCGAGAAGCTCTGATGGTCTGGCAATGGGCAACAATCTCCAATTGCTTTCTGATAGCAACTCACATTCTGAGGAAATCCAATGTAATTGAAGACAAATTGAGCAGAGCCATTTTATGGCCGCATGAGTGATCCCTCAGTCAGAAAGTTGTGGAAGAGATTTTCTGGAAATGGGGCCAGCCTTGCTGCAATCTCTTTGCATCACCCACCAATGCCAAATGCAGCAGCTATTTGACTCTGATCCCTCCTGCAGGGGAGTCACCAAGGGATGCACCTGTTCATGATTGGCCCGAGACTTCTTTATGCCTTTCCACCAATTCCCAAATTTTTGCAGAAAGCAAGTCTAGTGGAGATGACAATAATCCTAATTGCTCCCTATTGGCCTTGACAAATTTGGTTCCCCTTTCTTCAGGCTCATCTGTGAGACAAACCATGGATTCTGGATGAGACAAACCATGGATTATGGACCCTGCTTTGCACTCTTCCTTCAGCCTCATCTATGGGATGAACCATGGATTCTGGACCCTTCTCCAAACTTTCTGACTCACTCATCAGGGATAGTTCATTTCAATCTGGACAATCTCAGACTAGCAGCTTGGCTGCTCCAGTTACCCTGATTGTCAGGTTTCCTCTTCTTTCATCACCAGTAAAACATTTTGTTGTCCTCCCATAAATCATCTACACAGAAATTGTACAGAGGTAAATGGAAAAGATTTGTTTCATGGGCCAACAACAATCAAATAGATCCCTTTACTGCACCCATAGATTCTATTCTAGAATTTTTGGCAAAACATTTCAATGAAGGTGCCACTGCAGCTATTATTAGAGTTCATTTGGCAGCAATTTCAAATTTTCACATAGGAGAAATTTATTCTGGAATCATGTCAAACAGACTTTGTAAGGCATTCTTGAAAGGAACTACTCTGATAAGACATCCATACAAAACCCCGTCGCCACCTTGGGATCTGAATTTTATATTGTCAAACATTCTCTGTCCTCCCTTCAAACCATCTGCTACCTGTGAATTGAAGTATCTCTCCTGGAAAATACTCATCTTAGTGGCTATTACTTTAGCAAGGAGAGTTTTGGAATCACAAGCTTTATCAGTCAAGTCACCATACGTCAGAGAGTAACCTCAGTCTATTGGACTACAAGTTTTTTTCCCAAACTTCCAAAATAAAGGAGAATACTCGCTGCATCTTTTCACCGCAGTGGTGCAGTGGTTAGCATTGTCGCCTCACAGCAAGAGGTTCTCCAGTTCGATTCTCGGCTAGAGGGCCTTCTGTGCAGAGTCTGCATGTCCTCCCCACGCTTGAGTGAATTTAAAGACATGCAGGTAGGTGCGAGCATGTGTGGGTGTGCCTTCATTGAAGGTTGGGTGCCAGGCTGGCAACTCAACACAGTAAAAATTCACTGCCACTCATTAGCGGACCGGAGTTCCGCTGTGGCGACCCCTAACCGGGAAAGCCGAAAGACTCACTGCATCTTTTCAACATCCATAGACAATTATGTTTCATACACAGAACTTCAGAAATCAGACAATCAGATCAACTATTTATTTTTTATTCTGATGTAAGAAAAGTCCTACTAGTGTCCAAAGTTACCTTATCCAAATGGCTTTCACAATGTATATCCTTTATTTACTACTGTAAGAAAGAAACTCTTGCTAATCCTGTTAAAGCTCATTCCACTAGATCGATAGCTACTTCTGCAGCCTTTCATGCTAGGTTACCTTTGGATAACATCTGTGCTGCAGCAACATGGGCAAAACCTTTCTTACTCATTACAAAGTGGATTTGGCCTCTAGGAGTAGAGCATCTTTTGCTTCTATGGTTCTGAGGAATATTCTCCCATCAGCCACCCAAGAATCAGTTTGCTTGGGGCCCGGTCCCATCAGTGAGAATAAAGGTGATATTGACAACATCACATAAAGAAGTTATGTACTTAACAGAACATTCCATGTGTGTTGCCCATCTCTACCTTTATTCTCACAACCCCCCCTCCCCATACCTGCTGCCTATACCCCTGGGAGACTGAGTAGTGCTAATTGGGTATTACAGGACTATAGCCTCAGAAATAATTTCTTTGCCTGTTAATCTATTAAGGCAGTCTCTTTTATATGAGTTGTCGGAGGCAAACAAGATCTGAGGAAGTTAGTGAGTTGCATTATGGGTAAGGGAGAATGCCCACAAGCTTTGCTGAAGACCTTAAGCTTTTGTAAAAGGCTGAGACGGATCCAAGGGATTGGATCTGACCTATCAGTGAGAATAAAGGTTGAGATAGACAACACACTTGGAACATTATAGTAAGCACATAACTTCTTTTTCTGTATGGTGGTGTGACATCCCTGCACTGGCCCAGTAATCAAGGAGCCTCAGTACTCACCACTGGTAACAGCTAGGTGTCATACACTCTGGCAGGATGACAAGTACACACACAGTAAAGTGCAATTTCCCTTAAGAGCATGCAGAGATCACAGTCAGTCTGAGGCTGGTTTCTCCCTCTTTCTTCAAATCCCCAATAAGACTGCCCACTGGCACAGATATAGGGTTGAGATCTCAGTATAGTGGCCAAGCTATGGCCTCCAGCACCCTCTCTGTCCAACCAGTGCTTCATGTTCCTGCACAAGTAGCTGACACACACACACACATGCTTGCTCGCTCCCTTCTGCCCAGACTATAAGGTAGTTCCAGCTGCCATCAGCCAATTTTTTATCAGCTACTCTAAGGCCCTTAGGAAAGGATGTCCAATCCTACTGTGTAATGTTACTGTTAATCCAAATGGTAGTCTGACCAAGCAAGGTTATTTAGGAGTGGCCTGTACAGTGTCACCAAATATATATGCAAGTACACTAAGAGCTTAAATATGTCTCATAAATATCAGTCACAAATATAGGTTTAAATATATTTAATAATCAATAATAAAAGAACAAGACAATGCTCAGAAACTCAACACAGTAACTTCAGAGTTTAAAATCACAGGAAGTATTTAAAACAACATTACAGGACACTCTCAAATAAATACAGAAAACATCTAAACTAATCTTTACTATATTCCTATCAATATCTAAAAGAGATACTATGCCCTAAATCTTACTCACAGCAAGGCAAGTGCAGATGGTGATGATGATGAGTGGATGCTCTTGCTAGGTCTAATACAAAATGCACAGTCTCTCTCTGAGAGAGTAGCCAAATTAATATCACATTTTACTGCTGGGTTACCTGGATGACATTGCTTTTTGTCATCTGACTTCATGTTACCAGGCTAAACAGAAACTTAACAGAATTTTAGCATCTCTGTGTTAAAACTACATATCTCTCAGAACTGTGCAGTTGCTAGGAAGTCATAAAACAATAAAACACTTTTTACATTTTAAACCTAGTAACTACTTCTCTCCAAGACATTGGAAAAAATGTCTAGCTCTAGGCATCCTGTCTCCTTGCTGCAGCGAAACTAACTTTTATAGCACATCACAAAACACTTAATTTCAACTTATTTTCTTGAAGTTTTGTAAGTTAATCTTCTATGTTCCCGCAGGGTATGCTGTGGTTATATTCTTAAAGCTCAGTACATAACATACAGTTCTGTATAAATCATATCAATATTCACAAATTACATATAATTATTTACAAAATTCCAGATAGCTGGGCTGGCATTGTCACATTTCTTTCCCTTCCCTGAAAACTAAAGCTAGTTTTTCAAGTGCTGTTTGAGAAATGTTGCTTGAGAGGGTTGAGCCTATATGGAAATACTTTACCCTATTCCCTGTCTTAACAGCCCATCTGTGTTGGCATTGCTAACCCCACTGCACTGCTGCACTGTCATATATGCTTGCAACCATAGGCTCCACTTTAGTAACTTGACATTTTGCTGGCTCGATGAAGCCATGTGTGGT
This sequence comes from Protopterus annectens, assembly GCF_019279795.1. NCBI lineage: Eukaryota > Metazoa > Chordata > Ceratodontiformes > Protopteridae > Protopterus > Protopterus annectens. The sequence continues at coordinate 309,474,430 of NC_056728.1, forward strand.
CTGTAACTACAGTGAATTTCCTTCCCTGCAGATAAGGCTGAAGTTTCTGTAGTGACTACATTATGGCTAGGCTTTCCTTTTCTACAGCTGAACAGCATTCCTCCCTGGGTTGGAGCCTATGACTGAGATATACCATTGGGTGCTTTTCTCCCTCTGAGGAAACCTGGCTAAGTACAGCCCCCCACCCCATGGTTTGAAGCATCCATCTGCACAATAAATTCTTTGCTTTGGTCTGGACTGGCTAACACAGGAGATCCTCCTAAAGCTTCTTTAACCTTCTGGAATGCCTGCTCACAAGCTGGGGTCCACACTATCTTATCTGGCTTGTTTCTCCTTGTCAGGTCTGTGCGGGGAGCAGCTATGGTACTATAATTGGGGACAACCTTTCTGTAGTACCCTGCTGTCCCTAAGAATGTCCTCACCTGAATGGCTTTCCCTTTGGCAGGTTCTGGCTTGAACTTACCACACCCCACTCTATGTCCCAGGTAGGAGACCTCTGCCATACCCACCTGACATTTGCTGGGCTTAATTGTCAACCCTGCCCTCTATAGTCTACCCAGCACCTCCCTGACATGTTGAAGGTGCTCTTGGCAGGAATGGCTGTAGATGGCAATATCATCTAGGTAAGCAAGGGCAAAACCTCCTGCTACTGCTAGGATACAATCTACCAGCCTCTGGAAAGTTGCTGGGGCATTTTTAATCCCAAAGGGCATCTTTGTGAACTGATACAAGCCAAAAGGAGTCACAAAGGTTGACCTCTCTCTAACACTGGGAGTCAAGGGCACCTGCCAGTAACCCTTGGTAAGATCAGTAGTGGTAAGATACTTAGCCCCACCCAGCTGCTCTAGGGCTTAATTTGTCCTAGCCATGGGATAAGCATCTGACTCTATGTGACTATTTAATTTTCTGTAGTCCACAGAACCTGGTGCTGCCATCTTTCTTTGGTACCATTTATTGAAAGAATGTACTTAAATTAGTATCAAATATTACTGCTGGGTTAGCTTGGATGACATCAGTTTTTGTCACCTGACTTCAGTTCTCAGGCTAAACAGAAATTGACAGAATTTAACATCTCTGTGTTAAAAATACATATCTCTCAGAATTGTGCAGATCTTGAAAGTCATAAAACAATAAAACACTTCCAAAACAATGAAGAAGGCACCCTAGTTCTAGACATCCTGTCTCCTTGCTGCATTGAAATTAAGTTTTATAACACAATCATAAAACAATTTAATTTCAACTTATTTTCTTGACATTTTGCAAGTTGATCTTCTATGTTTCAGCAGGATATGCTACGGTTACATTCTTGAACCCTGTTCAACACATACTTCTGTATAAATCATATCAATATTCACAAATGACATAGAGTTATTTACAAAATTCCAGGTAGCTGGGCTGGCATTGTCACATCCTCCCCCCCAAAAAAGCTAGTTTTTCAAGTGACCCTTGAGAAATGTTGCTTGAGAGGGTTGAGCCTGTCTGGGAATACCTTACCCTATTCCCTGTCTTGAGACCCCATCTGTATTGTCATTACTAACCGCACTGTGGTGCTGCATTGTCATATCATATGCTTGCAACCCTGGGCTCCATCTTAGTAACTTGGCATTTTGCTGGCTGGCTCAATGTAGCCATGTTAAGGGATTGTGGTCTGTAACTGCAGTGAATTTCCTTCCGTACAGATAAGGCTGAAGTTTCTGCAGTGTCCACACTATGGTTAGGCTTTGCTTTTCTACAGCTGCATAGCATTCCTCCCTGGGTTGGAGCCTACAACTGAGATATATCACTGGGTACTCTTCTCCCTCTGAGGAAGCCTGGCTAAATACAGTCCCCACCCCATGGTTTGATGCATACACCTGCACAACACATTCTTTGCTGCAATCTGGACTGGATAACACAGGGAGTCCTCCCAAAGCTGCTTTAAGCTACTGGAATGCCTGCTCACATGCTGGGGTCTGCTTTTCCTTGTCAGGTCTGTGAGTACTATAATTGAGGACTGTGAGTACTATAATTGAGGACAAACTTTCTGTAGTACCTAGCTGTTCCTAAGAATGCCCTCACCTGCTTTTTGGTAATGGGCAGGCCATGCCTGAATGACTTCCACTTCCACTAGGAGAATTCTGCCATACCCACCTGACACTTACTGGGCATAATGGTCAACCTGCTCTCTGTGGTCTGCCCAGCACCTCCCTGACATGAAGGTGCTCTTGCCAGGAATGGCTGTAGATGGCAAGATCATCTAAGTAAGCAAGGGCAAAATCTCTTGCTCCTACTAGGATACAATCTACCAACCTCTGGAAAGTCGCTGGGGCATTTTTCATCCTAAAGGGCATCTTCATGAACTTATACAAGCCAAAAGGAGTCACAAAGGCTAACCTGTCTCTAGCACTGGGAATCAAGGGCACCTGCCAGTAACCCTTGGTAAGATCAATAATAGTAAGATACTTAACCTCACCCAGCTGCTGTAGGGCTTCATCTGTCCTAGGCATAGGGTAAGCATCTGACTCTGTGTGACTAATTTTCTGTAGTCCAAACCTGGTGCTGCCATCCTTCTTTAGTACCAGCAGCAGTGGGGAGGCCCAGGGACTGCTGGCCTCCTGGATTACCCCTAGTTCTAACATTTCCTGTATCTCTTCCCTCAGAGTCTGTTTGACTCTCTCAGGCACCCTAAAAGGGGCCTGCTTAATAGGTCTTTGGGATCCTGTATCCATATGGTGCTGTACCAGGTGGGTGGACCCTGGTTTCCCAGTGAACATGTCTCCAAACCCCTGTACCACTGCTCGGATTTCTCGAACCAGGGTAGGGGATAGCTGCTGGGGCATGCTACCCCTTCCACTGAGGTGTCAGTCCGAGCCTCACTGAAGAGGTCAGTCACCAGATCCCCCTCAGATTCCTCTTGCCATCCACTGCAAATACCCAGCACAAGGGTTGTTTCCCACCTTGCCTCCATGGACATCTATATGGCCCCACTGGTTGCATTTAAAGCATTTAACCCTTGGTCCTGGGCATGTACCTGGATTAGTGGCTTCCCCTGCTACTGGCGGACTCTGCTGGGGCAGTCTGGGCTGCCCACCATAGGTTCCCTTTGACACATGAGCAGCACTGGGTGTCCCTTTCCTGTGCATTGATGCCCTACTTGCTAGGTATAGGTCTCGCTTCTTCCCCAACTTATCTGCAGTAATGCATTGTCTATCAGCTAACCAGATTCTCATGTCCTCAGGCAAAGTGCTAAAGGCTTATTCCCTCACCAAAAGGTCTGCCAGCTCTTCAAAAGTGGTGACCCTGACATTCACTCACCCATCTATGAAAATAAGTGCTTAGTTCAGCAACATATTCACACACGCTTTCATCTGCCTTGCGCCTATGCTCACAAAACTTTTTCCTAAAAGGTTCATGTGTTAACTTAAAGCATTCTAAAAGACAGTTCTTTAAAATATTATAATTTAAGCAATCAGTATCAGACAATTTAGAAATAGCATTTACAGCTTTACCATGGAGTAAGGGCGTCAAGAGCTGTACCCAGAGCCCTTGGTCAACATTATACTGTTTACCTACCCTCTCAAACATATGAATAAAACTATCAATCTTATCCCTCTCTGTAAATTGTGGAAGAAATTTACTGATGTTTGTTGCTTCTGGTGTTTGTTTATTCCCTTCCCATTACCTCCATGACTCTGGTGAAGAGTCAGCATCTCCTTTTCTTGTTGCTTCTCCCCATCCTCTAGATTTCACAGTTTCTCATTTTCCTCAGCCTCTAGATGTCTCAGTTTCTCTGCTGCTTCTATTTCCAAATGCTTGGCCTCCAGCTCACGTCTCTTTAACTCCAAGCAGATTTTTAAGTCCTCTGTGGAAAGGCTGAACTGCCCATTTTCTGGGAGTTGTACATCTCCAAGGTCAGCCTGGTTGTCCTCCTGATTGCTGGTCTGTGATGCAGCTGTGCTCAAAGCTACAATAATTTCTGCCTTAGGTTGGCATGTACCAGTCCTTTAGCCTGGTACATCTCAGCCAACTGGGTCTTTGTTAGCTTGCCATACTCCTCTGCTGACATGCTTGCCTGCTCTCCTTGACTAACATCTTCTTTTGGCTTTTCCCAGTTAGGGGTCATCACAGTGGATCACCTGTCCGCTCATGATTGGCAGTGGAGTTGTACAGTGTCGAGTTGCCAGCCTGGTGCCCAACCTTCCATGGAAGACACACACACACTTTAGAGTATCCAATCCACCTACAGCATGTCTTTGGGATGTGTGAGGAAACTGGAGCACCCGGAGAAAACCCATATGACTACAGGGGGGACATGCAGACTCCATACAGAAGGCACCCCAGTCAAGGATCGAACTGGAGAACCTCTTGTTGTGAGGCAGCAATGCTAACCGCTGCACCACCGTGGCCACCAAAAAATGTGATGTGAAACTCTGAATGTTCACTGTGTGGCTGATTGAGAGTACAAACACCTTCAGTGACCACTGTACACAGGCTACAGGAATTCAATATCCACACCCCTGCAAGCCAAAATGAATATGTGATGTGGCTATCCCACTACTGTCAACCAATTAATGTGTGATAGGGATATCCTACCACTGTCTACCAATTAATATGTCATGCCCCTGCACTAGCCCAGTAATCAAGGAGTCTCAATCCTCATCACTGGTAACAACTAGTGGATGTACACACACACAGTAAAGTGCAGTTTCCCTTAAGAGCACACAGAGACCACAGTCAGTCCAGGGCTGGTTTCTCCCTCTTTCTCCAGATCCACAATAAAACTTCCCACTGGCACAGCTATAGGGTTGAGAACTCAGCCAAGTGGCCAAGCTATGACCTTCAGCACCCTCTCTGTCCAACCAGTGTTTCATGTCCCTGCCCAAGTAGCTGACACACACAGGCGCACACACTTTGAGATTTGATTTGTACACAAACACACTTGGGAAAGGCTGGCATAGGTTTACTAGCTATTCCCCCTTCTGCCCATACTACAAGGTAGTTCCAGGTGCCACCAGCCAACTTTTTATCAGCTATTGTAAGCCCCTTAGCACAGGGTGTCCAATCCTTCTGTGTAATGTTACTATTAATCCAAATGGTAGTCTGACCAAGCAAGGCTGTATAGGAGTGGTCTCTACAGTGTCACCAAATACATATGCAAGTACTCTAAGAGCTTACATATGCCGCACAAATATCAGCCACAAAGATAGGTTTAAATATATTTAATAGTAAATAATAAATGAACAAGACAATACTCAGTAATTCAACACAGTAACTTCAAAGTTCAAAATCACAGGAAGTATTTAAAACAACATTGCAGGACAGTTTCAAATAAATACAGAAAACATCTAAACTAATCTTTACTATATTCTATCAATATCTAAAAGAGATACTATGTCCTAAATCTTACTCACAGCAAGGCAAGTGCAGATGGTGATGATGAGTGGATGTTCTTGCTAGGTCCAAAACAAAATACAAAATGCACAGTCTATCTTTGAGAGAGTTCTTAAATTAATATCAAATATTACTGCAGGGTTAGCTTGGATAACATCATATTTTATCACCTGACTTCAGTTCCCCAGCTAAAAAAGAAACTGACAGAATTTAACATCTCTCTGTTAAAAATACATATCTCTCAGATGTTTGCAGATGATGAAAATCATAAAACAATAAAACACTTACAAAACAATGCAGAAGGCACCCTAGTTTTAGATATCCTGTCTCCTTGCTGCATTGAAAATAATGTTTATAACACAATAGTAAAACAATTTAATTTCAACTTATTTTCTTGAAATTTTGCAAGTTAATCTTTTATGTTCCAGCAGGATATGCTGTGGTTACATTCTTGAAGCTCAGTACTGTACAAATCCTGTTCAGCACATACTTCTGTATAAATCATATTACTATTCACAAATGACATAGAATTATTTACAAAATTCCAGATAGCTGGGCTGGCAGTGTCACAGGTGGTTGTTATTTTCCTTAAAGATCTGCATCCAGAATCCCATTCCATCCTTATTTCTTAAAATCCCACCTGCTTTATCATCACCCCTTTCTACTTTGAATTATAGCTTGCTGGTCGTGTTATGTATATGAACCTTAATTGTGTAGCTGCAAAATATCACTTCAAATTAGATAATCCTAAACCACCTTGTGCCATTGGAAGGATCCACTTGACTCTTGCATTCTTCCCATCCCAGATAAAATCATTCAGCTCTTTATTACTTACTGTCCACAGCTTCTCCTCTGGTAGATACAAATATGCCTGACCTGTACATAAAGCTAAAAGGGCTAAAGACATTTTCACTGCTTGTATCTTTCTAGCCATATCCATAAGAAGAGCTTCCAGTTTCTCAGTTTTTATATCATCATTTTAGCCTCTTCCCACGCATCTTGAGCTGCCATAACAGAATCCTTTTTAGCCCATACTCATAAATATGTCATTTATTATATCCCTATAAATATGGGGGTGTTGAACCAATTCATGTGTAGGTACATAGTTTATATCCATACCCTTTGTTTTATCTTCTTAATTTTATATCCCAAAAATTGAAACTATCTCAGAATATGCCACAGTAACATAGCTGAGAGGAACCCTCTCACTTTACATTTTGCCTTCAGTCTGTCAAATGTCCTTCTAATTAACCTTACTGTATCAGGGAGTGCAAATTCTGCCATTGCCATGCTCATAAAATCCCATCTTACTCTGTCAAATGCTTTCAAAGCATCAAGACCCACCAACAGCAGTATTTTTTATATTTTGTTTCACTTTGGAACATCATTACTCTATTAATGTTGTCAAATATTTGCCTTCCCGCCACAAAACCAACTTGAGCCATATCTGTCCATTTTGACAACACCTTTGTCATTCTTTCAGCTATTAAAGACATAAACATTTCATAATTGTGGTTTAAAATTGAAATGAGCTTATACAAAGCTGAGTCTGATGGGACTTTACCATCTTTAAGTATTGCAGCAACCACAGCCTTCCTCCAGGATGTTGGTACTTCCCCTCCTTTTAAAATACTGTTAAAGCCTTCCAGATCTTTATCACTTTCTTCCCTCCTAGCTTCCAAACTTCCACAGAAATACCATCTGTTCCTGGAGACTTTCCTGCAGATTGGTTATACATCACAGTTTTTATCTTATCTCCTCATATCCTGTTAATTGTTGTGCCTTATCTACCTCTAATCTTAGCATGTGTATGTGCTACATAAATACTTTTATTTGTGCTTTTTTATTTCCACATTCCTCTGCTTTATACAAAATGTCATAAAATTTCCAAAATATGTCTAATACCTCTACAGAATCTCTGATTATTTTTCTTGTTATAGGCTACCTAAGTTGGGAAACAACCCCTTCTACTTTCTGTTGCTTAAGTTGTGGTAAGGCGTTTTCTTCTCTGGAGTCATTATCAAAAGGCAAAACATTGCTTAATAGCAATCTTTCTAAACTCATGCATATTATCCAGATAATCCCTTATTTTCTCTTTAGTACTCTGCATTTGAGCATCATTCTGTGAGATTCCCCTTATTCTACAACACTTTAACCTTTTTAGCCCCTCTAAGTAATTCTTATTACTTCTTAACCATATCTCTTTTTCTTTTATTTCTGCCTTACTTTTTCAACTCAACTTTTATTTTATCCCACCCACTGGCTATAACCTCTTAAGAAATTTCAATCTTACCTAAAGATATTCTCAAATAATTTCCACTACCCATTCCTTAAATTCCTCTTTTTTTAGCAAGCAGGTGCCAGTCTCTCATATTTTTACTTCTTTACACTGCATTTTTATCTTAATTGTTATTGGCACATGATCTGAAACAGTTATTGGATGCGTGTTGAAGCTTTCAATTAAATGTGTATGTTCCTATGAAATATATTTTCTATCTAGTCTAGTCCAGTTATTGTACCTGGAGAAATAATATGTAAATTGTCTCCAAAAGTTTCTACTACTGAATTGATGTCTTCTATATCAAATATTTTCATAAGTTTCTTTAGACCTCTAACCTATTTGGCTATATTTTCCCATGTACCTCTAGACACATCCCCACTGTTGCAAATCAAATTCCAGTCCCCACCTATAAGTAATATTCCTTACTGAAAACTGATTATTTCTCTCAAAAATTTCTTAAACTCCATAATAGTAGTTTTAAATAAATGCATGCTGGCATAATTGTTCTCCCTTGCCAGTAGTCCCTTACTACCACAAATCTAGCATTATTATCTTTTTCTCCTCTTCTATCACTATTGGAGCTCTTCTAGCAATTTGAAGTACTCCACTTTTCCTTTTCCATGATATTCTGCTAAACATCCATTCTGAATTTTTTTTATCAAATTCTTATGCTCACTTCTTTCCAAATGTGTCTCCTATAATGTTGCTGTTTGCACACTGCATTTCTTAATATGATTCAATACTGATATTTTTTTTCTCTATACCTTTTGGGCCATTCATGTTCCAAAACAATATGTTTAGTGTAGCTGTTATGATAAAGAGTTGCTATTCCCACCTGTTATATATGACTTTAAAAGTCTGTTTCCAGCTTTTGTGTTACATTTTCCCAGTAATGTCTGGCACGTTTATCTTTTATACAGTTATTTCATGTCTCCATTTAAACCTATGTCACATTTTAAAATACTTTTTGTTTTAATGAAAAACCCTTGAACAAAAAACAAACACTCCCAAAACCTATTAACTTAAACATACAACTATGTACATCTTCAAATAATGAAGTTTAATCCTCCTGATAGGAATGGTTGCCTCAAACTGACAGCTGCACACAGAGGCATTCCATAAAATTACGTTTATCCATGCTAAGACACATGTTACAGCTTGTGCTCGTACTTGCACTAATTGCTGTTTGTTCTTGTTTTATCTTCATTCCCCTCCCAGATGTGCAAAACAGCTTATATGCTTCCAGAAAACATTAACCTTTAGCCTTAAAAGTTATCTGGCTTTTATTGCTTCCCTTATAGATAATTTGTCTCTATGGAAAAACAACTGCCAAATGGATAGCTGCCCTCATCTACAAACCTCTCAACTTGCACTGAACATTTATTTGCCAGTGGAAAACTTTTTAATACATTCAGTGTCCTCTTATTTACTTGCTTGCACAAAAAGTTGAAATTGTTATTAGATTAAGCCAAGAGCCTTAATTGAGGCAGTCACCTATGCAAAAGCAAGAGAGACAAAATAGCAACTCTACATGTTTTATAATCTGTGCACTTTTACACCCCATCCCCAGGTCAACAACTTGTTTACAACATATTAGTTTAAACATGCTTTTGTCCAGCCTTTCTTCTCTTTTTACATTGTAATGCCTACATTTCTTAAAACTACAAAGAATAGAAAAAGACACTTGTTTACTTCAGTATATTTAGCACATACAGTAAATTAAATGCTTTACTATGTAACATGCAATTTATATCATGACATGTTCAGATAATGTTAAGAACAAAAGTTGTTTTACTTCCAGTTACTTGCTACTTTTCTATTTTCTCTCTCTCCTTCCCCTCAGAGTCCTTCCAAACATTAATGACATGAAGTGGGGCATAGGAGGTTCAGTCCCCCACAAGTTTAACAAAGTCAACACAAGTCCAATATTTCCACTTTTTCTTGTAAAACCATATTTCACAAATCTGATTGATGCTTTATTGTCTCACATGTATTCACTAATTTCAGTGTTGCTGGTCTTCTCAGTGTTCACCACCATCTCAAAACTCCACACTCTGGATCAAGTCCAGGGTACTTCCAATTCTTCTAGTCAGCTCCTGTGTTTTTTTATGTCTCTCAAACATTTTCTTTATGAGCTTTAGAAAAGGAATCACTGGCAAAGTCTCTCTATAAGTGTTGTTATCAAAAGAATGAGAAGCAAAGTCTCATTTTGTTTGATGGTTCACTTTTTGTTGGACAAACGTTTTTATTTCCTCCTTAGCCTGCTCTACATCAAAATTTGCTTTGATCCTCCAGGAAAAAATATTCTGAAGACAGCACAGCTTGAATCTCACACTTTACTTTCAACATTCACTGATTGCTGGGATAAATTTGCTTCTCTTTTGCCTGATATACAGTGAATAATAATTTTCCACAAAAACTTTACTCTCTGCTATTTTTAGTATTGTGTCCTTCTGTCACAGTTTTGTCAGGATCAACTCTTTCTGATGGTATGATTGCATCTTTACTAATACAGATTTCATTTGCTTCCTCTTGGCCAGGTTTGGACTGTACACACTATGTACCCAACAAAAAGTGAGCCATCAACAGATCATGTTGTTGTGTGGAATACCAGTCTAGTTTATTTGTGCTTTCATAAAATTAATATGGTCTGTTCCTTCCAGTTTCTCTGGTACAGCAGAAAAATTGAAGGTTTACCAAGTGTTCTCAGTCCTCTAACTCTACCACTTTTTTAAACATCAATCTCATTCTCAGCTAGCCTTTTATTCATGTCATCCTCTGATTATTGCAGTTTTATCAGTTCATCCGAAGAACTGTTTAAAGCTTCTTCCATTTTTTCCAGCCTCTTCCTATTTGAGTTGATGTACTCCTTCAATGTTTCATTTATTTTAATCAGTTCTGAGTGAATTTGATTTATTTTGTGTGTGTGTGTGTGTGATACATATGAACTGCTGTGGCAGGGCTAGCCACCCGGCGGTGAAAATCTTGTCTCTAGATGATTATCACTGTTGAAGTGACACCTGACTGCATGTGCAAAAATGGGAAAAGGGGTTGAGGATGGAGGGACGGATGTCTTGCACCAAATAAAATACCTAAGAGGATGATAAAAACACTGACACCACTGCTGCTGTCAGAAATGAAGTATGCCACAACAAGGAAATGTAGCTGAAACTTTAATAACAAATATTCACAGTTGAGTGCTTTCTTCCCATTAAGGGACTTCATTAGATTAGAACTGTTGGATGTCATAAAATACCCAGTATAATATAATCATTTCATGTTATGTGATACAAAAATTGACCAATGGCATACACAAGACAGGTATCAAATGACAGTAGTACTCTTAAACATTAAAAATAGCATTCAAATCAATGATATATAAATATGACTATAAATACATGTATATATATATATATATATATATATATATATATATATATATATATATATAAAATATAAATGTGCAAAACTGCATTCTAGATATAAAATGTTTTTATACTTCCAATTTTGACACTGATGAAATTAAACATGCTTCATTCAATCCAGGCTTTCCCAAAGCATTTAATTTTAACTGACATATCAATTCAGATTTAATAGATGTTCATCAACTACTAACCTCCTCATATCTTTCTTTACCTGATCTAACACTAAAAATTAAAAACATGCAAGAGGTGGTTCAAAATAAGCCTAAAAAAGGGCACTGGTAATTTTGTATTTTTTTAATTTCAAGTAGGTGTTCATATATTCTTCCTTTAAACTTCCTAGAGGTTTTCTTGACATAAAACAAATCAAATATATTAAAGTTTCAGCACTTTTCCTCATTGTGGCTCATTTCATTTCTGACTGTTAGCAGCAGTATTTTAATATGTAGTGTACAGGAAACCAGATTCAGAATGTGACTCTCCTTAAAATGTCCTCCTACATAGCTTACAGTCTCTCCCTCTTTGGTTTTGTTTCTGTTTTATATTAGCGGTCTCAGTCATCTTATCTAGATAATTATCTGTCACTCAATCTTAAGAAATATATTTCTTCAAATGTATTACCTGGATGATCTTCACCAACTGTAACTACCTTGCTGTACTTAGAAACTTAGCATACTGTTTCAGTGTATATCTTAAGTTAAATGTCAGCTTAAAGTCTATAAATAATTTGTTATGCTTTTACTGTTACAAGTTGAAAATGTCAATTTTTTTTATAATAATAATCATTTTGTTGCAATTTGTGGAACTTTTCTCCCTGGGTCTCCACTGAAAAAGGGCTATCAGCTCAGTTGGGAAAAAAATGGTCAACAAATGTAAAATAAATAATAAATAAGTAATTTGAAGATATATATGTTATGCAAGTCTGAGCCACCATGATGCAGTTTGCAGTCAACACTTGATACTAGCACTTGAGCTCTAACCAGTCCTTGAACTGTGATGGAATCAATGACTTGAGTGTCTGGGTAATTTGGAGGATCCTGGCTCTTGATAGGCAATTAATCATTGTCTTCTCCTTGTTCAGCTTGATTAAAAGGGCACCGGTATGTCTTTCAATGGAGTTTCCTATGACTAGAGTCCTGAAAATTGTGTTTGCTTGCTTTAAGGGCTTTGTTTTTGGGGCTCCGTTAGGTGTGGCTGTGTGGTGGTAGGTGTTTTTTTTGTTGAGTTCTTTTGAGTTTGCTGAGGAATTTCTTTACCAATGGGCCATCTAGGAGATCATTATTTAGGCAGATTGCATTTAAGTGCCTCAATATATTTTGAGCTATCTATTTATTGACATTTGATTACCAGGAAATTCCAATTGGGTTGAACTCCATTTTCAATGGAGGCACAGGATAAAAAGCTCCAAATTATTACAAAACATTTTAAGAACAATAATTTTATAATCTTCAAAAATAAATCAAAAAGAGCTGCTGCAATTTAAATAATTATAACAAATTAGATATAACATAACATTTGTTAATAATTTATACAATGTATAGACAGTTTGTAGATAAATTAAAGTTAAGTTAGTCTAATTGAAATAGGAATTGCAACATGAAGTGAGGGGAAAACAGGCTTATTGTATATTTAGAGATAAAGGGAAGCAAATTTGATAGCAGCAAGGAAGTAAATGAAGAAGGGGGAGTAAGGAGGTATAAGGAATAAAAATATATGTGTTCACATTTAGGGATATAGTTTATCCTGGGTTTGACCAAGAACAGAGCCAAATTTTGACTTCCAAGATGGCTGCAAATTGAGTAATAGCTTAATTCTAGCTCTCCCAGTGTGAAAACAGAAACTTAGCAGAGAAGGCCAGTAGATTTGTGTTTATGGGAAAATTTCAGTAACTGTTTAGTAAATGTACTGCCTGGATCCCAGGAATAAAGAAATACAGAAGACCTGGAAAAAATCAGCTACAAAAAGTGAGGAAGAAACACTGACTGGGGAACGTTCTGCAGTTGTTCAGCAAACAGCAATGCAATCTCCAGACATGAATTCCAGTAACCTACAGGAAGATGTAAGACAACTTCACACAAACCTGGTTAAAATAAATAAAACACTGATGAGTGTATCAACACAAACAATAAAAGATTGTAAAAAATGGAAGAAGCTTTAAACAGATATTCAGATGAAGTGACAAACCTGCAAAACTCAGAGGTCGAGATGAAGAAAAAGTTGGCTGAATATGAGACTACTCAGGAAGAGATGTATAAAAAAATAGAATTAGATGACAGAACACGCAGGGAAAACTTCAGATTTTCAGCTATGCCAGAGAAGCTGGAGGGAACAGCCTGCATTAATTTTATGAAAGCAAAAATAAGCAACTAGACCAGTATTCTACAGCAGGAGTTGTTAGTTGATAGGGCAGGTTGTGTGAATGCTCTAAACCTGGCTATGAGAAAGCAACCTAGACCTTTAATAGTAAAGATGCAATCCTACTAGCAGAAGGAGTTGATTCTGACAAAACTGTGGCAGAAGGACAAAGTACTAAAAGTGGGAGACGACAAAGTATTTGTAGAGAATGATTACTCTTTGTACACCAGGAAGAAGAGGAGCACATTTATTCCACTATTCAGGGAATGTCAAGATGCAGGTGTGAGATTCAAATTGTTGTACCCAGTTGTCTTCAAGGTATTCTCTCCTTGAGGGACAAGATCATTTTTTGATGATGTACATGCTAAGGAGAAAATATAAAGTTTGTTCAACAAAAAGTAAGCTGTGAAACAGGAGGAGATTTTACTGCTTGTTCTTCTGGTAATAAAGGCCACAGAAAGACTTTACCTGTGAAACCTTCTCCAATGTTTCAATGGAAAATGGAGAGGAGGAAGGGAGCATGAGAGTTGGCAAGAAGAATCAAGAGTATGCTGGAAATGAAGCAGAGATGGGATTTGGGAGATGGAGATGAACAGGAATTAAACCAGTAACTCAATATGGGTTTACAATGCAATAATTATATATGTGAAATATGACGGAAGAAAATCTGGAAATATTGGATTTTTTTGGAATTTGTTGGACTAGTGGGGAAGTCTAAAGCATATGCCCTATTTCAAGTCATTAATGTTCAGAAAAATGCTTTGGGGAGGGGAAGAGGAGGAAGAAAGTTAATTGTAAGTAAATATTTTTTTAAATAGTACTATTTTGTGGTGTGTGGTTTTCTTTATGTCCTATAAAGTAAAGTTTTCCTCAGTTATTTTTAAGTGTAATAGGGATCGTAAACAGGTGCTGCTGTTCTTTTTTTTCCTTTCTTTATTCTCTCGCCCTCTCTTCTTGTTCACTTTTAAGAAATGTAGGCACTGCCATCTGAAAGAAAAAGCCTGGTTAAGAAAGCATGATGAAAAAAAATGAATGTGCTTTTTCTCATTCTTGCATAAGGAAATGACTGGATTAAGGACCTTAGATTGATTTGGTAACACATTTTAAGACAGAGCAAGTAGATGAAATGGAATATTGAATATTGTGAGTTTTTTTCTAGCAGATAACATTTGCTTAGTAGCAGTTCTACAGCTGGTCATGTCTCCATGGAAACAGTCTAATAAACAGAAACTGGCTGTCTGGTTCTCATGTCTCCATGGAGACAATCTGATAAAGAGAAACTGGATACAATCTGGTGAAGTGTGATTGATGAAAAAAGAAAAGAGAAACTGGCTAGGACATAATGTTCTCTGAAAGCATTTGAGGGGGGGGGGTTCCAGCTGTGAGAGCTATAAAGCTAAGACAGAACCAACTAGCACTTAGTAGAAGCACAGGCTGCACCATGCATTTTAGAACGCATAACCTTTCTTTTAGGTTAACTGAAGTTTGTGAGCATGGCTGTCAGTTTGGGACTTTTATTCCTATTAGGATGGTAAAACTTCAATATTTGAAGATGTATATAGTTTTGTCAGTATTAAATTAATAGAAAATTTAGCAAAGCTAGACTTTTCTCTGTGTGGTTCCTTAAACCTCTTGTATAGGAGGCAACATGGGATATATACATATCATGGCAACTCATACACTGCTGTTGGACAAAGGTGAAAGGAAAAACAGACACCACCTAGTTGGTGTCCATTTTTCCTTTCACCTTTGTCCAACAGCAGTGTATTAGTTCCCAAGTTTTGCAGTTGCTGTTTGGAGGTTTCTGTTCATATATACAAATCACCCTTTAAGGACATCAGGTGTTTCAGCTAAATGGCAATGAATATTTGAAGATATACATAGTTTTGTCAGTATTAAGTTATCTAAACTAACAGACTAAAACAATGAGTAATAAGGTCACACAGTGGAAAGTCTGGCTTTGCTAGATTTTTCTTTTTGTGTTTTTTAACCAATTGTATTTTCTGTGTGACATTTTTACTCATTGTTTTAGTATTAACATGTTTTAGGGGGTATTGGGTGTGCTGTTTTAATTTGAGGGCTTTCAATAAAACAAAATGTTTTGTAAGATGTGACATGGGCACAAATGGCTATGACAAGAAACAACTGTATACAAGTTCAACCTGCCAAACAGTGTATGCATGTAACACAAAATCTTGAACTAGACATTTAACAAAAAAGGTGTTATATATAAATGGTGGGAATAATAACTTTTTAATGCAATGATGCTTTCTCTGTAATGTCTTTACATGTCAATGGTCTCACAAATAAATACAACAAAGAAAGAGCAGTGAACTATATTAGAAAATGTAGAGTGCAAATAGCTATGTTACATGAGACACAATTAGAACTGAACATGTGAATATGATAAAGTTTTTCAGGATGGTTCTTCAGCAGAATACTTGGGACAAAGGAAAGTAAGAGTACTGATATTAATTGTAAGAGGAGCTCCAATAGTGATAGAAGAGGATACAAAAGATAATAGTAATAGCAAATTTGTAGTGCTAAGGGGGTATTGGCAAGGGAGGAGGATTACACTGGCACGTATTTATATTCCACCTAAAACTGCTATAATAGAGCTTAAGAAAATTCTGGGAGAAATAATCAGTTTTCAGCAAGGAATATTACTTATAGTGTGGAGTAGAATTTGATTTGCAGCAGTGAAGATGTGTCTGGGGGCCCAGAAGGGAAAGTATAACAAAGGAGGGTAGATTTTTGAAGAATTGTATGAAAATATTTGACATGGAAGATGTGAATTCAGTAACAGGAGTTCATAGTGAATTTACAAATTATTCCCCAATATATAAAAAGTGGGCTAGGCTAGACAGAATTTACATTTCAGAAGAACATGTACATTTAATTGAAGGTCTTGATAACGCACAAAATAACTATTTCAGATCATGCGCCAGTAATTAAAATAAAAACACAGGGTAATGAAATGAAAATGAGACACTGGCACTTTCCCACCTATTTGTTGAAAAGAGAGGAATTTAAGGAATGAATAGTGGAGATTATTCATGAGCTATTTGAGGGGATAGAATTTCTTTCTGGAATATATCTAGGGAGTGGGATAAAATTAAGGTGGAGTTTAAAAATGGGGTATAAATAAAGGAAAGGGTGGTATGCTTAAGAAGTAACAGAAATTATTTAGAGGGAGTGATAAATGCTAAAGTATTGCAGAATAGGGAGAATCTCACCGAAGAGGATCAATTGCAGAATGCTAAGCAGAAAATAAGGGATTACCTTGCTAATATGCACGAGTTTAGAAAGATTGCTATTAAGCAACTGTTTTTTGATGATAACACTAGAGCACAAAAACTTTTAGCACAATGGCTCAGGCAACAGAAAGTAGAAAGGGCTGTTGTCAAGCTTAGGGAGCCTATAACATGGAAGGTAACAAGAGATCATGTAGAGGTATTAGCAATATTTCAGATATTCCATAAAAGTCTGTATAAAGCAGAAAAATCTGGAAATCAAGAAACGATGGGAATAGAAATGTTTACAGAAGAATAAAAATGTGCCAAGGGTAGATGTAGAAGATGCTCAATTACTAATGGTTAGGATTGGAGAAGATGAGATAACAATTGTGATGTATAACCAATCTACAGGAAAGTCCCCATGAATAGATGGTATTCCTGTGGAAGTTTGGAAACTAGCAGGGAAATTATAAAGATCTGGAAGGTTTTGTTTAACTGTATTTTAAGAGGAGGAGAAGTACTAACATCCTGGAAGAAAGCAGTGGTAGCTATAATACCTAAAGAGGGTAAAGATCCATGGGACCCAGCTTCATACAGCTCCATTTCAATACTAAACAATGATTATAAAGTGTTCATGTCTATAATGACTAAAAGAATGACAAAAGTAGCACCGAAATTGATAGATAAGGATCAATGTAGTTTTGTGGGAGGGGATGCAGACATTTGACAACATTAACAGAACATTGATGATCCAGAGGGAAGCAGAATGTAAGAAAATGTCACTATTGTTGGTTGGTCTTGATGCAGAGAAAGCATTGGATAGAGTGACCTGGGACTTTATGAGCAGGGCAATGTAAACATTTGCATTTCCTGAAAAATATAAGGTTTATTAGGAGGGTATATGAGGGATTGGAGGCGAAAATTAAAGTGGGTGGGGTCCTTTCTGATAATTTGTGCTTAAGCAGGAAAACCAGGCAGGGCTGTCCCCTTTCCCCTTTGTTATTTGCATTATATTTAGAATCATTGGCAAAGAAAATAAGGGATTCAGAAATTCAAGGATATAATTGGTTAGGTAGTCAAGAAAAGCTGGATCTATTTGCAGATGATATTATTTTATACCTGACAAAACCAGAAAGCGACATTACAATGTTGTGAAACATTTTGAGACAGTTTCAGATCTTTTCAGGATACATAATTAATGAAGCTAAAACAGAGGCAATAGCAGTAAATTATATACCCACACACAAATTGGTTCAGCAATATCCTTATTTTTGGGGACATGATAAAATAAAGTATTTAGGAGTATGGATTAAAAATGATTTTGGTGTGGCAGCTAAGGATATATGGGAAGAGACTAAACAAAGATAATGCAAAAACTGAGAAAATGAACTCTTTGCTATATAGATATGGATAGTAAGATACAAACAGTCAAAATGTTTTTAGTCCCTTTAGTCTTATACACAGGTCAGGCATACTTTTAGCAACCAGAGGAGGAGAAGTGGATAGCAATTAATAAAGAGCTGAAAGACTATCTGGGAGGGGAAGGCAGCAAGAATCAAATGGGATACGATGATTCTCCCAGTAGAACGAGGTAGATTGAGATTACCCAATTTGAATGGGTATTTCAGAGCTACACAGATAAGGCTCCTATACATAGTACAAGACGTCTGTAATTCAAATTGGAAAGGGATGATGTTGAAACAGGGAGGAGCTTAAGAAACAATGAGAGACTGGATTGGGATTGGAATTTTGGATGCAGCCCTTTAAGAATAATAATATTATATCCATAAGGTAGCAGAAAGTATTATAAGATCTAAGCCAACACAGGAATGCAGAAAGGAGATCCTGCCGATATGGCTATTGCAATTAGGGATATAGACAATAAGCAAGTGGGGTCTGGAATTTATTGGAGAAAATTGGCAAAGGAACCAAGGTACTGGGAGCAAATAACTAGAGAGGGAAAGATGATAGAATGGGAAGATGCCAAGAATTTATTTGGACTGTAAGAGATTGCCTTCCTTATCAAGGAGTGATATCAGAGTATAGGCAAAGAGAAAGAAATAGGGGTTCCTAAATGAAAGTCCAGCACTAGTAGAGTTTTCACTAGAATCTAGAACAGAAACTGACATTAAAAATGGAATAATTAGTAGAGCATATAAAATACTGCACGATAAGTATAAGAATCAATCAAAGGAGGTTAGAAAGGATTGGGAAGAGAGACTGGATAAGCAATTTGCAAATAAACAATGGGAGGCTATATGTATGTCTCCCAAATATGTAACAAAATGTAGAAGATTTAGGATTTTTGCTTGGAAATGTTTACATAGATATTTTTTATAGCCCATGTAGACTCCAGAGAATTTTTCTTCAGGTAGATAGCAAATGGAGGTGTAACAGGCAAGAAAGAGATAATTGGGAACATATTTTCTGGGAGTGCTGTAAGTTGGCAGACTTTAAGGATTCCCTGCGGGATGCACTGTCGGACATGCTAGGTGGGCAGATTGGTCTGATGAGGGAGATGATTTTTCTGAGCTATGATACAGAAACAGAATTGCCTAGAGATGGTAAGGCCTTGCTGTCTCTAATTATGGTGGCTACCAAAAAACAATGACTAGAAAATGGAAATTAGAAACTAAACCATCTGGGATTGAGATCTTTAGAAAAAGGTAGGAGCAAATTATGTAGATGGGAACTATAGGAACAATACATACATGGGAAGAATTAGGTTTAAAGAAGGCAGGACTTAAATGAGCTATGTAATGTTTGAAAATGATTTGGTAGATTATAAGTGATATATAATGTTTGCAACTGGAAGTGTGTCAGTATGGTATATGATGTGAAATGCTTGCAACTAGGATGGTGTCGGTGTTGTTTGTTTTCATTTATATAAATGTATGATTGCTTAGATTCTGATGAAGTCCCCAGTTTAGGGGATTAAAGCGCTCAATCTGTATCTTTGTATGTTGGAAGAATAAAAACAGCTTGGACTGAAGAGTTTGGTTGACTGAAAGTGTTTCCTACTGCTTCACAGTGTATGCTTTGGACTTTTTTTAAGCTATATTTTACACTGTGGTTACTTTTGTTTTTTTATATATAATTGCTTATACTGTAAGTGATGGTTAAAAGGGGCAGGAATTGGATAATTTATGTAATGTTTCTTTGGTTATATGACAGAGCAATATATGTGAAGCATAATATTTGTTGATTTTAAATACAGTTAATGCAGTTTGATTACTTTTATATAAATGTAAATATGCCTATGTCACAAGTAATAATTCAATAAAGGTGTCTTAAAAAAGAACATAGCCAAATTTTAGCTAGGCAGTCTTTCAGAGTGGTTTTGAAAGATGAGAGGGAGGGTATAGCCCTGATGGATACAAGTAAGGAGTTCCAGGCCTTAGCAACCTTGTACAGGTACAAACAATGCCCAGCAGATTTGCTAGGTTTGTAGACAGACAGAAGTTTTTGGTCACTGGATCGCAATGACCCACTAGGAATATAGTTGTGTAGAATGTTTTTTAGTGCTGGGCAGGCAGATGGATGATGAATAATTTTATAGGTAGTAAGAAGTTGTGTATATATTAGTTGATATGGCAGTTCTAACCAATTTAAGCTTTTCAGTGCTATACAGTGATGGGTTCTGAAAGGGCTATGTGCTGCAAATTTACCAACTTTGTTATAGCATTGTTCAAGTTTCAATTTTTGTGAAGCCTGGAGGTTAGTAAGGATGGGAGCACCATAAGGAGGTGTGGGGATGAGATAACTAGAGGCAAGTGTAGTTTTAGTTGTGTTGGTGAGAACATTTGTGTCTCTGTAGAACATCCCTAGTTTTTGACGAGTTTTTCTTGTGCAATTTTGTACATGCAGGTCGAATGTCGGATTATCATCCGCTATCACCTCTAATGGTTTGCTATGAGAAGTGACTTCAATGGTTCTTTATCAAGAGAGAGGACTTAAAATGTTGTTTTATCATGAGAGAGGGATTTGGGGAAAATAGTAGTAGTGTTGTGTGCTATGTGTGGTGGGTGTTGTGTGCATGTTTTTTATAACCTGATGTGTGAGAATTTAGTCTCCAATGATAATGTGTAAGTACACCTCTGGTATACTGTATCTGTTACTTTAAGGATTAAATGGTTGTCATAAACATGAGACAATTGCTACATTGTCTCATGACACCCATATTCACTAAGCTGGCTACATAGAAGTTAGGAAATTGCATACCTTTGCTGTCCGGTGCTTTAATTGGTGAGCTACAAGGAAGTGGTGTACTGGAGGTTTACAGAAGCCCATTAAGGGTGCTTTATCGGGGCAGACTAGGTTGCAAAATACAGCAACGATTGTTTAATAAATTACACAGGTGTAATTTAACAAGCCAAAGTACTTAGCTTTGCCTGGATGGCACTCAATGCAAATAAACACTTCTGGAACACAGGCTAGGGTGCCATGCTTTGCTGAGCTCTGTGAAAATGAGCACAGAGACCCACAAATGTGCCAAATTTATACCAGCATTGAAGAAACAGCAAACTGACTACTGAGCCCTTTGGCCAATAAACAACTACACTTTGAGCCCTTTTGCGTATTTCCCAACTCGGACTGGGTACACATTACTTTATTAAGATGAATAATCCCAGTCCTCCTAATGTAAAAACACAGTGAAAAGAATCTCACAAGTGCAATACTGTTACAAACAACTTTAACTAGCCAGAAATCCCTTGCAGAAGGCTTGTTTCAAAACAATCTAACAGTAACAATGGTGATAGGAAAAGCACATTTTTGTAAACAAATGGCAATGAAATGTACAAATAAAGAAAGGAAACAACAGCGATTACTTAAAATAAGTTATATACGTGCAATTTAATAATCCAGAGTACTTAGTTTTGCCTGGATGGCACTGAATTGCAAGTAAAACAGGCTAGGATGCCAAGCTTTGCTGAGCTCTATGGAAATGAGCACAGAGCCATGCAAATGTGTCAAACTTTATAACAGCACTGAAGAAACAGAAAACTCACTGCTGAGTCCTTGACCAATAAAACAACTACACTTTAAGCTCTTTTTTGCTTCATTTGAATTTTCTCTCTCCAGTGCTCATCTGTTTTGTGTCCCCAGCAGAGGTCGATACAGGTGTTCATTGTAGTCAGTGTTGCACTACTGATTTTTTGAGTCTTCCTGCCATACAGAAGCCTGTGGCCATCCCAAATGCCAGAATCTTTCATCATCTCCTAGTAAGTGGCTGTCCATGTGGATTGATGTCTAAACATTAGTATTAAATGGGCATCAGACAGCACCATCTTTTTCTTTCTTGCCTTGCAGTCCGATACTCAACACTGCTTTCCATTGACAGACTATCTGTTAGCTTGAATCATCAGAGTTCCAATCTCCTTCCGGTAAGTGCCCCATTGGTGGTATTTTTTTCTTGTTAACATTTAACAAAATAAATAATAAACTTTCTTGTGGGAAGCAGATTCCCTGAAAGATTTTCATTCTCAGTGCTTGTTCTGTCTAGGTCTTCAGAATGATTTTACTAATTGTAAGTATTGTGTGTTCAACCCAGAAACCGTCAAGCATGGGGCTGATTCCCTTCAGTTGCACATGGAGTAAAGCAAGGATTCTAATAAGGTGGGCCTGTTGCACACCTTGGCTTCTGACATTTCCCAGGCCATGCTTCTGAAAAAGTGTAAAGATAAACATTGAAAGAAGGGGAATTTCAAGGATTCCAAGGGCATTTCTTTGTCCAGGCCCTTGACCATGATTAATGTCACCAACCCAGGTGAGATGCCTTTGCAGCCTTCTAGGCCATAGTCTTTTGGTATAACCCCTTCCGGTGGCTGCCACAACAAAAGTCCCTAATTTAGTCAGACACTTGGCTGACATCGGTTGGGCCTAAAGCTATTGAGCAGGAAATGGCTTCTAATGCCTGCATTCTGGTGACTGAGAGTGAGAGCAGTTTACCTTTGGTTGTTAGAGAGAAGATCCCTGGGAACCAGATTGAGGTTGTGGCCATCTGCTCATGTCCTGAGGCCTTCATGTCCCCTAAGCCTTTGACATTCCACCCTAAAAGGTCTTCAGGTTTGCAACAGCCATTGCTGTCTTAGCCCACTGTCTCTTGTTCACAGGCTTTGGTCAGGCTGGCAAAGGACTTCATGGATTTCATGAAGACCAGACAATCTATCCTGTAAAAGTATCCTGTGCCAAGAACTTCCATGGGAAAAAGCAAAAGGACACCCCCCCAAGAAGTATTGAATTCATGAGAATCAGAGGATGATGAGGAATTGGCATATGCAGAACATCTCCCCCTCAGACTTTTGAAGATTTTGTTTCTGATGACACCTTATCCTCAGTTTTAGCCTCTGAGGATTTATCCTTTGGTGACACCATTCACAGCATAAAAAAAGCATCCTGTTGGGAGTCTAGGGAATTCTCTAAGGCTCAAACATATTATAGAGAACTTTTTAACTTTTCCACTTCTAGACCTTTGGCAGTTACTCCTGTTGATGTAGTCCTGGATTATGTGTATTTGTGGACTTATCTCTGTACCCTGACTCCCTTATCCTTGCTCCTAAGAAGCCAGATTTGCTTCTGTAGGATGCTAGAATCTTAGAAGCAGCTTTGTAAATATGTGCTGGTGGATCCATCAGTAGTGTTTACAGAATCCACTAAGGGAGTTCCTGGGCATGTATCCAAACCCCCTTAACAAATGACAGGGAAAGCAGATTGCTGGACTGATTTGGTGAAAAGGCTTATACTTCAGCCACCCTGGCCATTAGGGCTCCCAACTGCCAGTTCCAAATGCGTGATTACCTTGTGTCATTACAGAAACAGGTTAAATACAAAGCAGAGTGGATACAAGACAAGAGCTTTCAAAGGGACATCCAGGACCTATTTAATGCCTCCCTCCAGGTGTTCAGACACACTTAAATGTGGCTGTGTTGATCTTGATGCATCATGCAAGGCAGCTGCTGTACAGTCACTCAAAGACATCTCTGTCTAAGAACCCAGCCTCTCTGCCTGACCAGGTTAAAGCTGAGCTCCTTGATGCTCCTTTGGACAAGAAGTTTCTTTTTGGACTCCCAGTTAAGAAAGTATTTGACAAGCAGGATAACAAAGGGAAAGAAATGAAAGCTGTCAAAGAATTGTACATGTCTCCCATTCCTAGATATAACAGGAACTACCCATCCAAATCTTGGCCTTTTCCAACTAAACATGAAAGAACTAGACAGACTAAGGGGGAAAGACCAAGATTAATAAGAAATTGTCAGACCAATCAGTGTTCAAGACCTGTGGGTTTCTGGGATTCTGCTCACTCCAGAAGCAGTTGTGACAATCTTCAGCAACTCCTTCTTTAACCCACCCCAATCCATTCTCCCATCCCTACCCAATTACCCACCCCCCCAGCAAGGAGACATTTACCCTTTCACTGCCACTGATAAAATGTAACCCAGGACAAATGGGTATTAAAAATCATAAAGGAAGACCATGACATTCAGTTCTGTGGAAAAAAAAAACTCCCTCCTAGGGATCCCACCTCCACCAAAAAAGAAAAAAACTACTGCCTCCCGTTATAAAGAGCCTGTCATTACAGGGTTCAGTTAAAAAGTTCCCAGAGAAGAAGTGACCACAGGGTTCCACTCGAGAATTTCTCATACTGAGAAAAGACGTGATCATACTGAGACTTGGCAACCTATCCTAGATCTCTTAAGGTTAAACAAATTCCTTCATGTTTCCAAATGTTAACTTTGCAAAAGTTATTTCCCTTGATCTTTCAGGGAGCATAGTTGGTGACTCTGGAGTTAAAGGATGTCTGCTTTCAAGTTCTTATAGTTCAAGAACACAGGAGGTACTTATGTTCTTATGCAGGGTGATTACATTACCAATTTTGTGCCTTACTATTTGGCTTTTTTTCTGCCCCAAGGGTTTTCACCAAATGTCTGGCACCAGTCATTGCTTACTGCAGGACACTAGGAGTCCATATATATCCTTACCTGGACAACTATCTGATTCAGGCAAAGTCTCCTGTAGAAGTTCAGACAGCCTTGCAAATTAACATGGATTACTTTCAAAAGGTGAGCTTAACCCTCAACCTCCAGAAGTCACAACTGCAATTAAGCACAAGAATTACCTTCTTGAGGGCAGTCATAGATTCTATGCAACAGAAAGCCTTCCTTCCTCAGGTCAAAGTCCTGTTCCTATCAAAGTATGTCGGAGACCTTCAAACCAGACATGCCATTTTAGCAAAGGAATTCCTCAGGATCCCGTTTTACACGGCTCCATGCATTATCATTATTCTTTTGGGAACGTTATACACGAGGAAACTGCAGTGGTTTCTAACGAGCACTGGAGCAATGTCTGCAGTCTCCACAAACAGTGATTCCTGTTACCATACATATAAAGGGCATCATTTGGTGGGAAGAGAGTGTTTTCACCAACCCCAGGGGCTTGTTTCAGTCTGCCAGAGCTAGTACAAACTTTAACTACAGACAGCTTAGACAGGGTCTGGAGGTCCAGGAAGGACATGTCAAAGTTCACAGAACTAGGGACAGTCAGCAGGCAAAAAGTATATCAGTCAAAAAGAGATGATGGCAGTTTTCTTACTTGGCCATGAAGGCGGAAAAGCAGCCTACAGGAGCTCTTCAGATTTGGACAGAAAATACCACAATTATATGGTACCTAAACAAGCAGAGGTGGGGGCACAATCTTAACTCCTATGCAGACTGGCTATGAATAATTTGATACAGGCACAAAAAATTAGGGTAACACCCACAGCACCCTACATCCTAGTTTCTAAACCAAACTCACCTAGATCCCGATGAGTGGAGTCTAAAAAGGGAGATATTTCTGGATCTCATTCACCAGTGAGGAATCCCAGACTTAGATTGCTTTGCCTGTTTAGAGAACAAACAGTTGAACAAGTTCTGCTGCAAAACATAGGAGTTAGGGTCTTGGATAGAGTGCAGCTTCTCCTTCAAATGGACAGGCCTCTTGTATGCTTTTCCACCGACACTCCTTATCCCCAGGGTGCTTCAAAAGTTGGAGTCAGACAGGCTCAAATTGATCCTAATTGCTCCTTTCTGATCCAGGCAACACTGATTCTCCCTTGTTCTGTCTCTCAGTGGGAAGAAGTACAAAACTACCACTGATCATGGGCCTTCTCATCTAGAGAAAGGGGTTTGCAGTTCAACAAAACTTGCCAATCCTCAAGCTCATAGCTTGGGAGATTGGATTTTGACCCCATCCACTTTATCCTACTCACAAGATGCTCTATCCATTCTGAAAGAGGTCAGAAAACCAAACTGTAAAAAATCTTTATTAATTGGAAAACATTTTCTTTCTGGTGCCAGTCCAGAAGTATTCTGTCTTCAGAAGACAACATATTTCAGATACTTGAATACTTCTCCTAACTTTTTAAACAAAGCTTAGCTTTTTCTAGCATAAAGGTTAATGCCTCTGCCATTTCAGCCTGCGTTCCAATGTCCCCTCTTGTTTACTCTTATCCACACATGAAGTAATTTCTTAAGGGGATTATTCACTTCAGATCATCTAGAAGGCCTCTTGTTACTCCTCAAGGCTTAAATTTTGTGATGAAAAACTCTGCTACCATTTAAACCCGTAGCCTCAGTTTGTACCAAACTTTTAACATGGAAAATCACTCTGCTTCTTGCTCACACCTCTTCCAGGTGTCTCTGAACTCAAAGCCATAATGTGCAAGGAACCATTCTTGGTCTTCCACAGGGATAGGGTCACCCTTAATACCAACCCCTCCTTTATGCCTAGGGTTATTTCAGAACTGTCCTGGAATCAAACCATTCATCTCACTGTGTTTTCCCATATCCACAGAACAAAGGAGAAAGGATTTTGCATTCCTTAGATGTGCACAGAACATTGAGATGTTACTTTCACATCTGCACTTGACAGTGATTTGTTGACCATTTCTATTGGCTCTGCCAAACCACTGGCCAAGTTCCTGTAACCTGTATGGTGTTTGTGTTTTAACCTTTTAGAGGTAGCCAGTTTCTTCCCCACCTCTTCTCTATCCTGGAGTCTGTCCAGTACCCTCCTCCCTCTTCATTGCCTCCCTTGTAGAATGCCACCTTTCACAAAGACTGAAGCAAAACACTTATTTGGTACCTCTGCTTTTCCCCCACAATCTTCTTTGATCCCCATTTAATTTCTGCTCAGCCTTGCTGGTCTGCCTCTCTTCTTTCTTACTTTCTGCCATATAACTAAAACGTCCTCTGTTCTTCTTGATCTCTTCTGTCAATTCCCTTTTGACTTTTGTTTTTGCAGCCCTCACCACCTTTGCTGCTGTTCTGCTAGCACCCCTTCCTTCCACCACTTCTATGCCCTTTCTTTTCCTAAGTGCAAGTGTCACATCCCTTTGCAGCCATATTAACATTCTCCTCTTGTGCTGATTTCTCAAACCCTTGTCCATAGCCCTACATACTCAGTCCTTGACAAGTTTCCATAAATTTACTTTTCACTTTTTGCCCAGTCTCCTAACTCATTTTTGACCCTTTCCCAGCTTAGGTTCATAGGTATGTACTAAGGCTAATGACCACCAAGGCCTTTATAAGCCTAGCCATGCAACCCAGCACAATTGTGTCCCCATGTATAATATGTGTCTATTGGGGGGTGGTAGGTTACATAGGAAGTTGTTAAAGGTTTAGATGGGAGTACATTAGTTAGGGAATATTTATTGTTGACCTCTGTCTATCAGAGACATGGGGACAGATTGGGGGAGAATTTTTGCAGATGTGCAAAAGGTCCATTAAAGCTGGAGCTGAGGATGTGTTATATGCTAGGCATAGTCTGCCTCTCAGTAACCTGTAGGAGACTGAGTATAGAAATAAGGCTTTAAGGTGATCTGTATAGGACAATGTGTTAATACCCCAGATTCTCTTGGGGGAAACTTCTGTGGGCATTTAGACTGTTGCATATACTTGATTAGGTGCATGCCAAAGAAGGCATCGCACTCAATGATGGGTCTGATAACAGTTGAGTAAACTAATATAACTTCCTTGGACCTGGATGTCATACCCTTAATCATAAGTTGGGTGACATAGAATGGTTTTCTTCCTACCTTGGCTACATGTATTGCTCAAAGGCCAGATTACTGTCTACATATATTCCCAGATGTCTAACTACTTGGTCATCTCTTAGGGGTATCTTATCGATGGAGTAATTAACCAGGGTGGACTTTTTCCCACAGGGCAATATAATGCACTTCCTGGTATTAAGTTTTAATCCATGGCTTTGGCACCAATCATTTGCAGTGTCCTGCAAAAATTAGATGCCAAACAGGAAAAGGCCCAGCAGTGAGCCCTGAGGTACTCCTCTGGTGACCAGCCGCTTGGTGGAGGTGTTTTCACCAATCCTGACTTCTTGGGTCCTAGCTGTGAACCAACTGGCAATCCAGCAATTTATGTTGGGATTTATGCCTAATTCAGTGAGTTTATCAACAATAACTGAATAAAGTATTGTATTGTATGCCTTAGCCAGGTCTAGGTAGGTGGTAAGCACCATTTTTCCTTCATCTATTGCCTTGGTGACCCTCTCAAAAAAGTCTGCCAGGTTTAGAAGGCATTACCTTCCACTGACAAAAACAAACTGGGTTGGGTCCAATGTCTGAAGGTCGCCTGTGTCTTTATCGATCATTTCCATAATAATTAATTCCATGTCATTGCATATTAGCCTAATCAGACTAATAGGTCTGTAGTTTCTGGGGCTGGTTAATGGTCTACCCTTGTGAAGATGGATAATTGTTGCAGTCCTTCATTCATGTGGTATGTAGCCTGTTTTGAGCCTGTAGTTGAAAACTCACTCAAGCGGTTCGGATAGATCATGTTTCAAGCTATTTAGGAGGCAATAAAAGACAAAAAACCACAGCCACCGAGCCCAAATAAATCCCAGTCCAAGAGAAGAGCTGTCAGTAAGCTTTACGTGAAAGGTTTATTTTATAACGCAAACAACAACACGTTTTCGTCTTCAATTTTATCAACATAACAAATATTGTAAAAAACAGTTGTGCTTTATACTTTCCCTATCCATTACAAATTCAAAACAACCAATCAGTGTCTGCAATCATGTTAATTGCTTAGTGAACCTTATTTTTAAATACACCATTGTAAAAGTTGAACATAATCATAAACAGTTGCTGATTAAATGAATCTATATGACATTACAACCTTTAAATATTAAAAATGTATAAATATTTTAATTAAATGTATTGTTAAAAAAATATAAAATCTGTTAAAATGGTGTTTAAAATTTATACATTAAGTATAATTCATTTGATAGTACAATCGCCATCTGGTGGTTTTCAGAGATAATTGAACTTAGTAAAATTTTACATTACTACACTTTAAACTGTGTACCAGACTGGGAATAAATCATATTACCTAGTTGTTCTTGCTTGACTAAAATATGGGATTAGAATGTAGGAAAAATAAAATAAGGTTTAAAGTTTAGCAGCTCTAAGTTTTAAAACAGGGGCTAGGGAAACCATATCATTGAGCCCTTTGTTTCTACTGGCATCTAAAACAACTTGCCAAAACAGTTCACGGTACTCAATAAGGGTCTCCCACATACCACCCCTCAGATTTGTGGGTACTACCTCTAGAACAAAGAATTGATATCCAGTAGTTCCACATTTCAAAGCATGCTTACGCAGTGCATTTTTTTCATTGTGTACTCTGATGTCATAAACATGCTCATAAATTCTCTGCTTGAGTTTTCTTTCGCTTTTCCCTATATAAAATGTCTCACAGCTAGGGATACAAAGCTCTATTTGAACACCTTTGAAAATTGCGACACCAAAGGAATAATTTATATGGCCACCTGCAAAAAATGTGAGGCATTTTATATAGGGAAAAGCGAAAGAAAACTCAAGCAGAGAATTTATGAGCATGTTTATGACATCAGAGTACACAATGAAAAAAATGCACTGTGTAAGCATGCTTTGAAATGTGGAACTACTGGATATCAATTCTTTGTTCTAGAGGTAGTACCCACAAATCCGAGGGGTGGTATGTGGGAGACCCTTATTGAGTACCGTGAACTGTTTTGGCAAGTTGTTTTAGATGCCAGTAGAAACAAAGGGCTAAATGATATGTTTCCCTAGCCCCTGTTTTAAAACTTAGAGCTGCTAAACTTTAAACCTTATTTTATTTTTCCTACATTCTAATCCCATATTTTAGTCAAGCAAGAACAACTAGGTAATATGATTTATTCCCAGTCTGGTACACAGTTTAAAGTGTAGTAATATAAAATTTTACTAAGTTCAACTATCCATGAAAACCACCAGATGGCGCTTGTACTATCAAATGAATTATACTTAATGTATAAATTTTAAACACCATTTTAACAGATTTTATAATTTTTTAACAATACATTTAATTAAAATATTTATACATTTTTAATATTTAAAGGTTGTAATGTCATATAGATTCATTTAATCAGCAACTGTTTATGATTATGTTCAACTTTTACAATGGTGTATTTAAAAATAAGGTTCACTAAGCAATTAACATGATTGCAGACACTGATTGGTTGTTTTGAATTTGTAATGGATAGGGAAAGTATAAAGCACAACTGTTTTTTACAATATTTGTTATGTTGATAAAGTTGAAGACGAAAACGTGTTGTTGTTTGCGTTATAAAATAAACCTTTCACGTAAAGCTTACTGACAGCTCTTCTCTTGGACTGGGATTTATTTGGGCTCGGTGGCTGTAGTTTTTTGTCTTTTATTAGTTTATTTCTTGCCACTTGCAGCTTGTTTTTGATTATTTAGGAGGCAACCCAGAATATTGTCTGCGTCTATTGAGGCTATGTTTTTGGCTTTAATGAGTGCCACCATGACCTGTTCCTTGCTGTTAGTTACGGAGGGGTTATGCTAGTAAAGATTTCATGGGGGAGGCAGAGGTGGAGTGAAGGATGAAGTTAGAGCTGAATTTGTCAGCCAGCAGAATCGCTATGTCACTATGTTTGATGAAGGTGGTACTATTTACCATCAGTTCAGCAGACTGCTGTGACTTACCTTTAATGTTTCTGGCATAGCTGAAGAAGGCATTGTGGTTCTCTTAAACCTGAGAAGTTATCTTAACCTTGTAATTTGCCTTGTTGCATTTAATTAGTCCTTTTAGTTTCTTGTTTAGTTTTATTAGTGATCTCTTGCCATTATGAGAGTGACGCTTTCTGATTTGGGCCATTATTTTTTTCCTTTTGTTATGTAGGCCTGTTAAGGTAGCATTCCACCAGTGTGGTTTGTTTTGGGCTTACTTCTGGTTCTGACAGTTGCCCTTATGGAGCCATTTACATGGTTGTACAGTGTTTTTGTGAACAGTTCCACATAGGCAGATGTGAACTCTGGGTTCAGAGGGGCATTGAATTTTGACAGACTGTCATTTAATAGGATGTAGTCTGCTTTAGAATAGTTCTTAACTGTTACTTGTTTTGCTGGGTTTTCCATATTGTTTTTATTTAAAGAGAGACAGCTTTGTGATCCGACTTCACCAGTAAGGACGTGACATGTGACACTGGGGGGGGGGGGTAGAACTCTCCCATACTGGTGAATTCTGAACCTCTAAGTTCAGTGTGCACTATTTGGTCAAGGTTATTTGTGTTAATAAAGCAATGTGTGCCTGCAAGTTGGAGGCAATGCATGTTTTCCAGCTTGTAGAGGGGTAGCTGAAGTCTCCCATGAATAGGGTATTTGGCTGGATGGTGAGTGCTTTCAGCAGGTCTAGGTATGAGTTATGGGATTTCTGGGGCACATATGGTGACCTATTGCTTGTTAGGATATGGTAAGGGACTTTATTTATGATGATTTGCAAGTGAATGAACTCCAGTGTAATCCACTTTCCTAAAATTCTGAGCCATATTTTTTATATTCTTACTCTCCCACTCACTGTACGACACATAGTGGCATGACCATTGCTGCTTAATGGTACATTACAGTGGACATCATTGAACTCCTCTGCCTTGGTTAGAATCAAATCCAGAATATTAGCCTTTAAGTCCTTCATTAGTTGGCTGAACATTTCCTGATCAAAAACTTTACTGGGTTCTCCTGTTCCTTTCCTTCTCTTGAGGTCAGTATCTCCCAGACTGTTCTTGCCAGATTCTAATCCGTCATCAGTATTACTGTCTTCTTGTTCTTCCACTCCTTTATTCCATTTTCCAGTCTCATCATTCACCTTTGATGCTTGTCAGAGATGATTCTCACCACCCAACTGTCTCTCATGCTTTCTTTAACTGCAGGTCACTTAACCAAGATTCTTAATATGCCATCTTTCTTGCTTACTTCTCTTTGGCTTCTCACATTAGATGCCTTTTCTTATAAAAATGCTATAAACTCGAGCAATTTTTGTTGAGGACAGCTTAAAGGAAATTCTCTCTTTCAGTTTTCAAGATCCCATTTAATCCATTTTTAACCAGTAGTTGTGCTTTTGTGCCATGACATGTCATTATTGCTGGTAAGTACAAGTTCTTGTTGAAAGCATATAATATCTACTATATCTTTACTTATCTTGACTGTGTATCTTTGTATGCCTTCCTGTGCACATACACCATTTGGTGTTACATACAAGGGAGCATGGTGTCTGAATTAAACCTTGGTAACAGCTGCTGTATTTTCATGGTGCACCAGTTCTGAAGCTTCCAAAGCTATTTTTTGCAATTTGCAGATTCTTCTTGTGGATGCATTTATTTTATCACATCAACATACCTCATATATTCCCCTAATTAACCTTTTTATTGTATCAAGAAATACAAACGCTTCCATTGCCCTACTCATAAAATCCCAGCTTACTCTGTTGAATGCTTTCTCTGTGTCAAGCCCACCAACAAAAGAGGTATTTTCTTACATTCTGTCTCCCTCTGGATCATCATTGTTCTGTTAGTGTTATCAAATGTTTGCATCCTGTCCACAAAACCACAATGATCCATATTTAACAGTTTTGGCAACACATATGCCATTCTTTTAGCCGTTATAGACATAAATAGTTTAAAATTGAAATGGGGCTGTATGAAGCTGGGTCTGATCAGTATTTTCCATGTTTCGGTATTACAGCCACCACAGTTTTTTTTTTTTTTTACATGATGTTGATACTTCCATTCCTTTTAAAATACTGTTAAACAAAACCTTCTAGATCTTCATCACTTTTCATCCCCTACATTGTCCAGATGTCTTGATCACAGGAGAGGAATGCCCAAAGTCCACACAATTTGCCACACATTTAAGTATTTCTATCCAAGTTGCTCAACACAAATCGCAAAGCCAAAAAAGGTTGATCACTGCCAGCATTGTAAAACCAGTAATGACACTTATTTTGTGGCTCCGTTATTCTCATCTCAACTGTCCACAAAAAATTCAAAGTCTAAAACATTTTCCAGATAAATAGTAAACCACTGCCAGCATTGTAAAAAAAAAAAAAAAACACTTATCTCAATGCTCCATTCCACTCCTGTCTTGAATCCTGCAGAATGATTCACATACATCGACTTATTGGGCAAATGCAATAAAAAAAAAACACCTCCTTCAGGCACCATCATGCGTACATTTTAACATTGCAAGGTCTGTACTCCTGTAACCTTACAATTTTTAGGGTGACACCTCACCTAAGTGTCATGTTTAATCATAGCCTCACCTCAGGTTTCGTGCCCACTGAGTGGTGCACAGCTACAGTTATCCCACTCCACAAGGGGGGATCCACCTTGGATCCCGGAAACTACCATCCCATCCGTCTGACAAGCCTTATCTGCAAGGCCATGGAGCGTATTATCATGGAACTTATAAACAAAGACATTGGCAACCTTCAAACACTGGACCCCACCCAGTTTGGGTTCGTGAAGGGCCGATCTTGTCTCCTGAACTTGATTGACTTCTTCGAATCAGTCTCCAGAGCCATGGACAAGGGTAAGGTGGTCCACACAGCCTATCTAGACCTTGCCAAGGCCTTTGACACCATCCCCCACTCTGGAATCATAGATAAACTTACTAAGCTGGGCATTAATCCCTACGTCACCCAATGGGTTGCTAACTGGCTTACTGATAGAACCCACACTGTAAAAGTAACCGACTCCAAATCCAGCTCCAGACAAGTGACAAGTGGGGTACCTCAGGGTTCAGTCCTGGGACCGCTCTTGTTTGGCATCTACTTCTCTGAAGTACAGGCCAACACTAAGGGACTCTGGATAACAAAGTTTGCAGATGACTGCAAACTGGGAGCCATTATTGAATCCCCAAATGATGTGGATACTCTACAAAAGGGCCTTACAGAAACAGATGCTTGGTGCCAGAGCCATGGGCTCAAGCTCAATGCCAAGAAATGTATAGATCTGAAGTAGGTGATTCATTTGTCTGCAACCTGTGGGTTATGGATCCGATATCGGATCCGAACCGGCATGGTTTACCAGCTATGGATCCGAGCTCTCAGCTCCTCCCCTCACCCATAATGCCCTGCTCTCCCTACATGACCTCAGATCTAGTTTGCCGCGCTGGTGACCAGATTGGTGTTCTTGAGCTCTTCAGCTAAGTGGTTTTATAAAGTTCTTATACTGTTAAAATTTAATTGTTTTTGAAAGTTGAGTGAAAGTTTAGGATTCCCTTTTTGATAGTTATACTTGTTTAGTGATTTAATATATTTTTACTTAGTTTCCCTCCCCTCGCTGGTAGCACAGTGTGTGTTTGGGCCTGTTGTGTGTGTTTAGTTACTTTTACTTTTTTCCTTTAGTTTAAGTAACTTTTTAGCTCTTAGGATGTCAGAACAACCTAAGGCTGTTTTTTCTAAGTATCCCCTTTGGGAAAAAACATGTATCCGTGAATTACCATATAGGTGGCAGTACACTAAACACCGAAAGTTTGATAAGAGACTTAGGGACACAGGTGGACAGTGGTCTCACCTTCGATAACCACATCGCCACAACAGTCAGGAAATCCTTCTATGTGGTACACCTCATCACTAAGGGCTTTTCATCCAGGAAAAAGGAGGTCATTGTCCCACTGTACTCATCCCTCATTAGACCCATTATAGAATACAATGCCTCGTTTGGTATGTACCTCTCAAGACATCTGCAACAACTGGAAAGGCCACAGAAATACCTCACTAAAAGAATCACAGGCCTAAAGCAGATGCCCTACGTTGACTGCCTTAAAAAACTCCAGCTATACTCTGTCGCATATCATCTACTCAGAGGCGATCTTTGCTTAACATACAAGGCCATGTCAAACCCAGAGCTGTTGGACATGCTACACTTAAAGAAATCCCAATCCCTCAGAGCCACATGCTCCAGGGATCTAAACCTTGTCATCACAATAAACAAAACATGCTGGAGGGATAGGTTCCTGACCCAAAGACTCCCCAGACTCTGGAATAGATTGCCCATACATGTCAAGCAGAGTGCCTCTTTGGTCCTCTTCAAAAGGAACCTTGATGATTGGATGGGAGAAAGGAAATTCACCCGGGGATCACGTCAGTCTCTAGATGGGTCCAGGGAAGTAAATAGTGTGGGAAGAAATAGCTAGGGAATTGTTATGGCTAGGCTTGTATAGGCCCTAGGGCTGATAGCCTAGTACCAACCTATGAATATAAGATGGAGCAAATTCCCCCAGAGCACTCACTGTGCTGTAATTATTTTCCTACAGGGGCACTTTATTTTTTAGAGTAATGAAATGTTACTCTAAAAAAAACATAAATGGGAAGAAAACACCCTTAACAAGCATGTTACCATAAATGGTTGCCTAGTTTGTCTATGCGTAAGGCTATCCTGCTTCCAGGAAAACTAGAAAAGACCATTGTGAAGTGTTCCTGAATGTTGCAGTCAAGGAAACAGTTACTGTTTTTAGTCATTTTTAACCGTAAATATGAGAAAGACAGTAACATTTCATTAGAAATCTAGGAGCTCTGGAGTTGCTATTTTATGTGATTAAAATAACACAGTCAGGAAGACTAAATCTGGCGACTTGTATTTATCAATGAAAAGAAAATTGTGTGTGGAATCAAAAATTATCATGTCAGGGGTAGACTGCTGAGAGAAACTAACTGGATATTTGATAAAGTGCAGGGTATATGTTGGCCAGCAGTGTGTGCAAACATTCAGACTTAAACACGACTGGGTAACTTGAAGTGTACACAGTAAAAGCTATATGTGACAGTGTGAGCAAAATTAAACTAAAAACTATTAAAAAATAAAATGAGAAGCAATGTCATAGATAATATGTAATTATTCCAGATGTCACATGCTAATAAACAGTTAATATAGCCACAATGGTGAGGAAGCATGCTGCGCAATCATTGATCTGGTTTATGTGCTATATGGTGGTCATAATCATGTCACAAAGGAATATAAAAGTTGAAATATTGTGTTGCAGCAATATTTTTCATTTATTACAGCTGGAGTAACAGAATATAGCTGAAATGACTGTTGGCACTGCTGAGTTGCAGACTGTAATACAATATAGACTGTAGACAGTGCTAAAGTTGATTTGTTGGTCAGAAAACCTTATTTGAGATAATAAATATTTAGGTTTGGTACTAGTAATGAATGCAGTAAATTTTTTGAAAGCTTAAGTTACACAGTCTGCCTAATGTGTACAAATATCTGCAGTATTTTAACATTTTCTGGGTACAAATTAAAACCTTTGGGTCAAAGTTTTTTATAACTGTGAGTGCTTGAAAATATTCCCAAGTAATGTAAAACAAATTACAGAAAACAGTTTTTACTGGGCTGTAATTCTCGTGAGGCACTTGATAGGTCATAGTGAGTACTTACAGAATGCTTTACAAATCAGTGGAGCCAGCAGCTTGAGTTTAACCAATGTTCAGAGTTGTAAACCTGATAGTACAGTAGAGGCTGATGATCAAAGTATTCAAAACAGTAATGTGTACATTCACAAAGTACCCTGCAATAGTGTGCATATTTGTGATAGTCAACAAGTTAATTTGCACTCTCTTGTGAAAATTTGCAAAGAATTTACTCACAGGCAGGCTAATACATTTTGAGCTGTAGCTGCTTGTTCTTGTCTCCCAGTAGAATAAGTGTCAATCTATTAAGTACAGCTGACACATGTAACAACTGCATTATTGTTGTGAGTGCTAAACTGAGTGATTAAGACACAATGCTCAGTGGACCGAATGGCTTCCTGAAGTTATTGATGATATTTTACAGAGCTGTTGTGATTTTATTACTCATCTAGGTTGCCTACCAGAAGTATACAATTTTAAGAATTCACCTGAGGAAAGATTAGTTATATATGCTCTGAAGAGTCCCAGTTTATGTGAGTGGACTTCAGCAGGAACTGAAGCATATAAAACATATAGGCATTATTGATAAGCAAATAAAACTGAATAAGTAGATGAATATCATGCTAACAGTTGAAGTAAGACAAGCTTATCATACAATATAGATCTTTAGGACTTATTGTCACAAAGGAGGACATTACCCACTTTAAACTCACAAGGGGAGTTGCATTGATCCATAATGCTGTCGTTGTACTGTGTGCTTGATGCTAATTTAAGGTTTTTGAAAATTAGATGACACTGGCTTGAAGCTTTCTACATACAGCTCCCCTGTAGGTAGATGCAGATTTTTAAATTTACTTCTTGGAATTTCATTATCCCCAGAGGTTTTTCAAAGAGCAGTAGCTGAAATGATTGCAGGCATAGAATGCATGGATAATGTAACTGAGTAACTAGTTTTGAGAGTTGATAAACTGCAGTGTGAAGATACAAGTTAGTATGATGGAGAGGCTTGAAATGTTTGCAGGAGTTAGTGATCTATGTATTAACTGTCAAGTACAAGGGGTATATTTTGACTTCTAAAGGTTTCAAACCAGATTTAGCAAAGTTGAGACAACTGTGAATCTGCAGAGGCTTCATGATAAGTCGTCTATTATGTGATTCCTTGGTATTGGGTAGTACATTTCCAAGTCCATGTCAAGCTTGAGATATAACAACACCACTTAACTAGTGGGAAATACAGTTGATTACTTTGGTCACTGGAACAAGAAGAAAGATTTTAAGATGCTAAAAATGTTAGTCATTGGGGTAACTACTATGAAAGTCTGTGATATTATACAGTCTATTACAATTCAGGTAGACACTACTCTTCAATGGCTTTCATCAGTAGTACTATATCAGGAAGGTAGACCAGTAGCATATGGTTGAGTAGCTTCAACTGATGTTCAAACAAGCTATACTAAAGCTATAATAAAATAAAGATGTTAATGACTAAATCCCATTAAATTGCTCATTGTAGAACCAGTTCAAAATCCATTTAATTGGTATATTTGATAAATTGCTTCACAAAGCTTCAACAAGACATTAAAGGATGTTACTGAGTTTGCAAAAGTATAATCTTTAAGTTCATTATAAATCAGATAAGGTGATATGTGTATGCATGTGTATATATATATATATATATATATATATATATATATATATATAGAGGTTTACTATTAAAATGTTGAAATTTACATGGTCGATGGTCATAACGTTGAAAGTCATTACACCAAACATTCAAAATACTGAAAAAGAAATGTCAAAGTTTAAATGGTTGAAAAACACATGCAGCACTGACAGTAAGGTTTTTGCACGCCCCTCTGTACCCCCCATTCCCCTACTACTTATATATTACAACTCTGAAATTGCACAACAGTGCTGACAAGGGTATATCCTTGCCCTGTTGTCAACATAATGTCGACAGGTAATTTGCATGCACTTCCGGTTGACCAAATAAGCTACTTAATATTCATGTGTCGACCATATGGGTCGATCAGATGAACTTTTGACCATATGAATTTCAACCTTTTGATAGTAAACCATATATATATATATATATATATATATATATATATATATATATATATATATATATAGATACACTATACAGTCTCGACGTACTGAAATGTCAAAATTCAGTACGTCAAGACCAAATAGTAGAAAGTGCAGTTAACCGAAACTACACTATGCCGAATCCGCAAATGTCAAATTTGCCGCTATCGTGGTGTCACGTTCATGTGGTGCAGTTTGTGGATTTATCTGGGGTTTCTGGTAAGTGTTGTGTGTTTGAGGATAATGGGTAGGGATTTTAGTGTGTGTGAGTGTGTGCGGTGATTTATTTTTGTGCATTTGTGTGTTTAGTGCGACCACGGAGTTAGAATATATAAGTAGGGGGGGTGTGGGGGGGCTTGCCCCCCACATGGAGAGTGCAGGGGGGCTTGCCCCCTGCTTATAGGTAGGTTTTAAGGGTGTTTGTGTGTGTTGTTATGTTTGTTTAGTTAGGTAGGTGTATGTGTGTGTGTGTGTGAATGGTCGGGATTGTAGTATTCATGATTGTGGGTTTTCGTGTATGTGGGTTTTCGACTATTCAGTCTCGAAATAGTGAAATTCGACATTTCAGTATTTCGAGATTGTATATTGAATCCATATATATATATATATATATATATATATATATATATATATATATATATATATAGACACACACACACACACACTATCATGAATACAAAAATAAACTAGTGAAATATCTGAAAGTTTTGGTTTTGTGGATTATTTCACAGCTGCTTAGGTCTACTAAGAATGTGAAAGAGCTATGTCAGTACAAGAACAAGAGAGGCAACTGTTGTGAGACGCAATTAAGAATGGGTAGCCAGATATTACGGTCCATACATTCAGAAAAAAGTATATTCTTTGCATGTTTTAATGAGCTTTTGTGAATATAGTGCTTAACGTTTAAAGGTGAGAGTTATTCCCATTCAGCTACCTGAAACTGAGTTACATAAAATGCATCAGCATTTTTAAAATTGCAAAATGTGAAGAAAGAACATTTTATGTTCTTTATCAGCCCATAACATCTAAACAGATTGAACAGTAAGTGTGAATTCTTTAATGTTTTGTTTATCTAAAGAAAGAAATATTGCCAAATGAAATGCTATAGATTTTTGGTTGATGATAGGAGTAGATGTTTCTTTGCACAGATGCACATCACCTCCGCTTGTTGACTATTATTTAAGATATCCAGAAATAATGCAGCTGTATGAGACCACAGGCCATAGTGTTACCACAGTGCTGAAATTTTATTTTTGTTAGGCCTGTCATTCCTAATGACTTAATATCAGATAATGATCCACAGTTCATGAACCAAGAATTCATACTTATGTGAGACAAAGGGAATTGAAGCATGCCACATCAGGTGCTAGATATCCATTAACCAGTGGTCACATGGAACAAATGGTCCATTCTCCAGTTACCTGCTTAAGCCAGTCGAGGGTCACAGGGAAGTTAAAGCCTGTCTCAGGACTCATTGGACATAAGTTATAGAAACACATCCGAAATATGGTGCTAGCCACTGTAGGATGCTCATTATCATATGGCATTCTTATAGCACATATTTTAACTGTGGAGAGAGAGAGAGAGCGAGCTAAAGCACCCCCCCCAAAATCACATGGAGGACATGTAGACCCACAAAAGACACTCTAGCTAAGTGCTGAATTGGAGAACCATCTGAAAATGCAACATGACAATTCAGTGCTTTTGGATTACTTTCCTTTCTGGAATCTTCTTCTTCTTTCGACTTTTCCCAGTTAGGGGTCACCACAGCGGATCTCCTGTCCGCTCATGATTGGCAGTGGAGTTTTATGGTGTCGAGTTGCCAGCCCGGCACCCACCCTTCCACAGAAGACACCCACACACACTCACACCTAGGGTCAATTTAGAGAGTCCAATCCACCTACCTCTCAGTCCTTGGGATGCGGGAGGAAACCGGAGCACCCGGAGGAAACCCATGTGACCGCAGGGAGGACATGCAGACTCCGCACAGAAGGCACCCCAGCCGAGGATCGAACCGGAGAACCTCCTGCTGTGAGGTGGCAACTCTAACCGCTGCACCACCATGGCCGCCCTACTTTCCTTTCTGGAATAACATTCTCTAATTTGTAGAACTTTCACATGTACAGGTGTTAATGGGAAGTTGTCTTAAAGGTAAACGAGTGACATTATACTTCGTCTTAGTACCTGAAAAAAGATTGCAACTGAACTACTGAGAAAAAAATAGGTGTGAGAGAGAAACTGTAACAAATCATCAAAGAATCCTCTTTAGGTGCAAAAAGGAGAAAAATTAGGTTGAATATGGATTTTGAAATTTTACAGATAGACAGTGTACCTGCTCCTGTGTGTGGCCCATCAGAGCAACTGAGATCATATCTTATTCAAGGTCCAGATATGCAATGTAAAAGAAACAGGAAACATTTAATCAAGTAGTCTGGTCTACAAAGAACTGCAGTTGTCCAGTATCAGGCATTAAGTGCTCTAACTCAAGGATTTGTTGTAGAGAAAACACTACCATTTTTTTTTACATGTGGGTGTGTATGATTGTGTGGTACTCGAGGTCAGTGTTTATTTATTTATTTGAAGTTTGATGACCGTGAATGCCTGATTGAGCAAAAGCTGTTTTTCAATGGATGTCTGGTGAGAAATGCTCCAATACCAAAAACATTGACTACACAAATAATTAGAATAATGGAAGTTAAACAAGACTTAACTAACAATTGTTAATCTGAAATGAAACAGGCAATAGATTTCACATACTAACACTATATTATATAGACTAACAGTATAATCATAATAAAACTGAAAAGATAGGATGTATAGATAGCAAACAAAAATATAAAAACTAGTGGAAAAGAAAGTGTTGAAGACTGAAACTGATACAAGTGTCTCTGATCAGTCATCTTATACCATATAGCACTAATGTTCCTGATTGACCCACTAAGAGTCAATACTCAAGATATGGAAGCCTGATCAAAAAACAAGGATGTTACAGGGACTCTGCATATTGTATAGTATTTTCTGATGCATTTTAATTACACTTTTTTTTAAAAAAGTACTTCAGTCTCACTATATCTGTGTATAGTTTGACATAGTATATCTATAGCACAATTTAAGTATCTGAAGCCATTGTATGGAATTGCAAAAATGTATATAAACTGCTTTCATTTTAAAGGATATGTAACATTGTCATGGTGTGATACAGTAGCTGTATCTTTAAAGGATGTTCTCAGTAGCTGGGTCTGTGAGCGGTTTGATTTATTCTCAGTGCAGTTCAATACAAGTTCTTGTTGAAAAGGAGATAGTATCTAATGCCTCTTTATTTGCCCATCTTCATTGTGCTTTTGCTTTCTAGTGCTCATGTAATACCCTCCACTTTTTACCACTCTGCCCTTCCATTCTGTATAACTCACTGACTCTTCCTGCCCTCCTACCTTTCTCCTGCTTATCATTATGATATTATTTCTTGTATGGCTACATCTAGCTGCCCTTTATCGGTTGTTATTGTTGACTACAACTTTCCTTCCACCCTGGTTTCCTTCTTGTGGGATTTTTATTTATGTATTTATTTAATGCATTTCTTAACTGGGTAAGCCAACTGGACCCAAGTGCCCCTTTTCAGTGCATACCTTGGAGCGCTATCTGGTCAAATCACATGCTGAAAGTCATATGATAAGGAAATGGAGGTGGAAGGAATCAAACAAGGAAGCAGATCATTTATAGTTCATACCCTTAAACCTCTGGGCTAACTGGCAGACATGTTTAAATAACTTATTTAATGTAGTGCATGATTATTTGACCCTAAAACATTGAGAAATTGCTACTCAAGGCACTGGCAATTCCAAAATCTTGAAATAAAAACAATTATTTTGCAGAGTGGTACTAGCCCCAATGTGGAGTCAAGCCCCTATTTTATATATAAGGGTTTTACATCCAGGAAGAAAGAGGTCCTCATCTCTCTATACTCTTCCCTCCTTAGACCAGTCATCAAGTATAATGCCCCATTTGGCATGTACCTCAATAGACATTGTGTGAAAGGGACTTGCGGCAGTTTAGCCATAATAATGACACTGACAAATGGTTCAATTTATGCCTTGCAGAAAAACAAGCCCTCTCCCAAATATCTAATGATTAAACACTGTGAATAATGAGTGCAGACAAAGGCACAGGGTTCATTTTAATGGAGCAAAACATGTATGAATGCAAAATAGAATCAGCTCTAAGTAACAATGAGTCTTACACAGTTTTAGACTTAAAGTTTGTTCATAAACAATTTGCAGGCATTGACAAAAGACTTCAACAGCTAGAAAAAGACAACATTATTTCTTCAGATGAATTCTGTTTTGTTTGTCCCTAACTCACAACTAGGTAAGATGTTTGGAATTCGTAAAATACACAAAAATGAGTTTGACCCACCGTTTAAACATATTATTTCAAACAAAAAAACTAAAACTGAAAAGATCTCTGAATAAGTGGATTATTTGTTAAACCCAATAGGGCAATGTACAAAATATTACCTTAAGGACTCTTGGACATTTTTCAATGAATTATTTCTTTTAAAGACATTACACCGAACTGCCTCTTAGTGACACTTGACATAGATTCAATATACACTAATATACCACATAAAGAGGGTTTGCATTTTATCAAGCTGTT
This sequence comes from Protopterus annectens, assembly GCF_019279795.1. Lineage (NCBI taxonomy): Eukaryota > Metazoa > Chordata > Ceratodontiformes > Protopteridae > Protopterus > Protopterus annectens. Next base: position 309,517,572 of record NC_056728.1, read on the forward strand.
TCTTTCAAAATATGCTGGCTTTGCTACTAATGGAGTAGATTTTATTTGTGAATTGATTTCTTTAGTGCTACAACAATTTCTCTTTCTTTAATGGTAAAGTTTATCAACAAACAAAAAGGTGTTACAATGGGCTCTGAGATGGCCTTGGCATATGCAAACCTTGCCTTAAGTACATGGGAACATGAATCATTACCGTTCATAAAAGGTTTTAACAACTTTGTCTTATATCGTCGTTAAATACAGTAGATGATATATTTTTTGTATGGAAGGGTAGTGAACAGGAGCTTCCTGATTTTGTGAGGCCATTATCTGATAGTATTGTTTTTTTTTTTTTAATTTGTCATTTTTGGTTGTGGACACTGTTAAGTTACTAGACATTACTATTACTTTAAATTCTACCACTGGCCAATTGCACTCCTCAGTATTCAGGAAAGACACATATGGGAATAATTTCCTTGACTTTTACAGCCAACATCCTTATTTTATGAAGGTTAACTTGGTTTGAGGACAGTTTATCAGACTGTCCTGTTTAATTAGTGATGATTACATCTTTATTGCTGAATCATATTTTTTGCAAAGACTATCTATGTCAAGGAATTATTCCCAAGAATTATTGCAGGGACTATTTGAGAAAGTTCTGACAAGCTGCTATACTAATTTCCAGCCTATCATTCACTTTGGTTTTACCCAAACAGCCAATGATCAACCTGAAAGAGATATGACATTAAGCTTCCCAATTCCTATAAGCAGGGATATGTCAGGCATCAGAAGTATCCTCATGAAAAACTGGGACATTATTGCTAACAATCAATCAGTAAGTAAGGTGTTTGGCATTACTCCCAGCTTTGCATATAAAAAGACTAGAACCCTTAGAATGCACTTTGAAAACAGAGATCCACCATTTTATACAGAACAACCTGACTTTAACCAAGGCCATAAAGGAATGCATATGTGCAATAACTGTACAGTCTGCAAATATATTTATGCTGGTGAACAATATGGCTTTCCACATTGCAATTATGTGATGCATTTTACTAAATATTATGACTGTCACTCTAAGTGTGCAGTGTATGCAGCAACGTACAAATCCTGCAGCAGTTTTTATACTGGAAAGACATGCCGTAAGATTCGTATTAAAGAACATTTGTTTGCAATACGCCATAACAATGATAATAATGTTTTGGCTAAACACAAGAAAGTTGGTTTTAATTTCTCAGGGTTTCATTGAACAAGTTGATACATTTTTTGGTGATTGTGATACTCTTTTACAGGTCAGAGAAATGAAATGTCAATTGCTGCTGAATGCCGAGGCTGCTCCTGGTCTTAAAGAGAACATCAACATAAAGTGTGCATTACACTGGCTTACCTAAAGCCCTCCCCTTTCCCACACATGTATATATTATAAATAGACCAAGCTAGTTACCATAGCTACTCAAAATTCTATTCTTCTGTTATTGGTTACTGTATTTGTATTTTAAAAAATCTTAATTTGTTTGGTTGCACGTCTTATAGGTATGTTACCGTTTATTTCTATAGCATCTTTTCCTTGTTACTGTATTCTGATGAAGTTCCTTGCATCATTAAAGGACAGAAGCACTTAATATCAGTTCTGCCTAGTGTGTATTTCTTTATTTTTGCCGCAGTGAGTTTGTTTTAATATATATATATATATATATATATATATATATATATATATATATACACACATACATACATACATACATACACACACATATACATATACATACATACACTTTAGAATTTCGAATTCCCAAAGCTCAGAATTTCATATGGTCGAGACCATACGAATGAAGTTTTAGAACTTTGAAATTCTGAACAGAGATCTGCATACAGCATGGAACGGGAAATGCTCCCTTTTCCTCACTGTAGTGCGATCTCAGAGTTGGTATATTTAAATATTGGGGGTGCAGGGGATTGCCCCCCTGCAAAAACATTGAGGAACATGATTTTGCATTCCTTTTGGATTTATTTCAGAGTTTCAAAGTTCTAAAACCTTGATCATATGGTCTCGACCATATGAAATTCGAAGTTTTGGGAATTTGAAATTCTGAAGTGAATATATATATATATATATATATATATATATATATATATATATATATATATATGTGTGTGTGTGTGTGTGTGTGTGTGTCTGCATGCAGATATAACAACTCAGAAGAGGGAGAAAATGGCAGAAGCAGTGCACGCAGTCTTCTTGGAATCTTACTGCCATTATAAAATGGCAGCAATGTTCCAGTGATAATGTTCTGGACATAGATTATGTGGCAACAGATTGTACGTTTACCTTTCTTGTCTGTTTTGTTGTTGCATCTCCCGCTTTACCCCCCCCCCGTTTACCCTCTGCATCTGCACTTGCCTTACTCTGCTGTTTGTCAGTGTTCTTAGTTTATACCTTGGAGCTTCCAGCCCTTATACAGGCAACTATCTTTTATTTCACTAGTGTAGGATGTCCTGCATCATGTCTTCAGCTCCTCCTAAAGGTGATTTTAGATTTCCCTGAATTAGTCCACTTGTCTTCCAGTTTTATTGGAGGAGGCAGAAGCCAGGGGAGGGCTTTTCCTACCCTATATTTTGCTAACAGCTCAGGTATATGGAGTACATGAACTGAGAGAGCTGGACTAGTTAATCTCTGTTGCTCTGGGAATTGAATGGCTGTATTTGCCCAGCAGAGACTTTCCAAGTGGTTTTCCAGCTGCATGTTTTACCATCCACTGACAAATTCTACCATCTAGGTTCTTTTTTTTGCAGGGGGTGCTATGCTGCCTCCAGTGCTTGTATCAAGAATGTTTCTCTTGTCAGCATTTGTGCCTCCAGTAAGCATAATATCAGTTAGAACTTATGGGACTTGCACCACATTTGGGAATTTATTACTGCAGGACGCAGCAATATAAGTTCTGGTACATTTCTCTGTTTCATCAGTCCTAATAGTATTGCTACAGACCAAACAAGGACCTACCAATGAGGGGTTTTTTTTAGTATAACTAGTAGTTCTTAACCATATCAGTTGTCTTTTGGGAACTATCCTTAATGCATCAATCCCTTGCCTCCATCCTGCTATGAAAAAGTGAATTTTTACAGGACTGCTGCTTTTTCAGTTCCCTGTAAGTTGGAAAAAGCTATATCTATATCTCTGTGGACAACTTGGAAATCATGTCAACCTATTTGTGGTGGAGAGGTATGTTGCAAATAGACTACAAGGCTGATTTTTGCCTTTCCAAAAATGTTCAGATTGCTTATCAGAATTAAGGCTTTATGTGAAAGATGTTAAAAACAAAATCATAGAATGAGTTTCTTTGCTTTATTCCTATTCCATATTTTCTCATACCAAAAAGGGAGTAGGTAGGGTCTTGTCACAGACATCCTGAACATGTTTCTAAAAAGTACTGAAGTTCAGGATAAAAACTCCCATATTCTCACATACTTTGTCCCCTAAAGGTATGGATGGTTAGAGCCAGTGGTATTTGCTGGCATGTCCTTAAATTCAAACCTTAAAGGATGATGATAATCATTCTCACTACTGCAGTAGCCTTTTGCTATATGAGTTGTATCCTGCCTAGGATACAGCAACCTGTCAGCTTCACAAAGCTCTGTCTCCCTCCCACGCTTTCACTGACTGCTGATTAGCTAGCCCTTTGGAGGGAAATCAGCAATCAGAGTGAAAACAATTTTAATACTTTCTTGCCCCCTCGAGAGGCAGAAACTTTGAGGCTTCACAAGAACAGCAATCAACCATCAAGCTTAATTTCTGGCAGATATATCCCTGTATGGAAGCCCTTCTACACAGTGTTTGTGGCCTTTTCAAGAAAATAATGTTATTTTTTATTTGGTGTCTAAAAGTGGTATTTTCCCTGTAAAAAATCTGGTATTTTTTCAAAATAGCAGAAATTTCCAGTCAGGGAGTGTTATTTTTAGCTAAAGGCATTTTTTTAATTTTGGGGTTAGTTTTGTGATAAAACTGTACTGCTTATATAAACATTTAAACTAAGTGTGTGCATTTAAGGATTTTGAAGTGTTTGACAGGGCAGAAAACTTTTTAAAATGTTTTTAATGTAAGTATACACTTCATGACAACTTATCTGTTAATTTTTGTCAAAGTGCATTGTGGAGAAGTGCTTTATTTCTGACTGGATTTTCTGTGTTATGCTTATGTTTTTACAGAAATAGGGACTGTGTGGGGAAATGTAAATGTGTGTGTGCTACTGATGAACACTTGTCTGACAAGTTGCCTTCTGACTGACTCGTTCCAGAACTCCTTCCCAGCATTTAGACCTCTTCCTTGGCTACAGCAAGGATACTTACTCTGGTCCTGCTGGCTTTTCTGTCACCATACTTAACAAGAAGAAACAACACAATAATGAGCCTTTGTCACCACTGTGGGCTCAGACAGTGCTTCAGCCATTAGTGGGTGAAGCTGTAGTGGCCAACCATTATTCCTCAGACCATTCACTTGCTTTTCTGAGTTTCTCTGTTGTTATTTCAACCACCATGGACCAGGGGTTAGCTACATCCTTTTTGGCTGTTCTAGTCTGCAATTAGTGAATGGGCAAACCACCTAGTTTGGGTCTTGGAGACACTGGGGGAGATGCTTCGCAGGCTAACCAGGAAAATACACCTCTTGACAAAGCTGAAGTGCCATTTCATAGTCAGTCTTCTTCTAATGTGTTCCCTTTAAAGAAAAAAACAAGTTTGGACATTGTTCATGTCAAGACATGTTGTCTATTCATAGAGATGATTTTCTTGCCATAGCTAGACAATTATTACAGGCTGTTAATCCTGGTGCATAGAAATCTTTACCAGAGGGCAACATTAGTAAAAACGTTCTTGAGGGAAATTTGTCAGAGGATTCTGACAGAGAAAGGGATTCTTCTCCAGCAGATTTCCAAGCCCAGATCTTTGATTCTGAGGCATCTTGCTCCTCTCCACCTACCTTGAAGGAATTTTCCTTCTTACAAACTATTTCCAGGTTGAATGAGGTGTTTTTGTGGAAGCAATTGGATGCTCCTCCAGAAATGAGGAGAGAAATTCTAATCCCATTTCTCCTAGCCAGCCTTAGAAGATGTGTTTAATGTTGTCTGTAATAATCCTAATTCTTAGCCATCAGACCCCAAAAAGGCAGACAGACTGTATAAAGTACCTTAAACTAAGAAATTTTTGTTTTTGCATCTTAGAACTGACCCAGCAGCTATTTCCACCTATTCACTAGCTGGAAACACACTCTTGGTAAATACAAATCCTTCACCTGTGGATAAAGTAGGCAAGGTATGGCATATGTTTAGTAAGAGAATTTTCTCTTCTTCCAGTTTAGCATACACAATGCTAAGCAACCAGGCACATTTGTGGATGTTTATTCTGTGTTGTGGAATCAGTTTGAGGGAATACTTTACTACACTTCAGAATATAGCTCCTTTCTGATGTCTATTGCTTCTAATCTTTCACAAATGTCTAAACATGCTTTGAAGAGTGCTGATGATTGTGCAAATACTGTGCCTAGGGCAACAGCTACTGATTTGAGGGTATATGCCTGGGTGCATAACCAAAAGTTTGCTGATGAAGTAAAATCTTAAATTTTGAATTCTGCTTTAGCTAAAATTTTTTTTTTTTTTTTGGCACTTCACTACTCAGGTCCTCGAACAATTCAAGGAAGGAGGGAAGTTAATTCAGGGAGTCTAATATTTTTCAAGTCCCCCTTCCTTTACAAATCTCTCAAATCCTCTTTTCCTTTTAAAAAGAAAAACAAGCAACCCCTACCACCTCAATGCAATCAGTGATAAAAAAAGAAGATGGTGGGAGGGGAACAACAAAAAACAAAATCCTTTCCAAAAAAGGAACAGTCTAATACTTCAGAATGACTATAGCATTATTTCCCCATCTACATCCATCCTGCCCTTATCTCAATGAAAACATGTCCAAGAAAGTGTCTCTTTACATTCCCTTTGGCAACTTACTGTTTCAGACTCTTGGGTGCTCAAAGTGGTTCCAGCTGGTACTTGGTGCAAATACCTCCTTTAGGAGAATTCCTCCTTGTCCTCTGAACAAAATAGATTTTTTCCTTAGGTTTTTCATACTTACTTACTTACCTTAGGAGTTATAGAACCACTGCCTTTACATCAAAGGAGCAAAGGCTTCTATTCCAGAACTTTTATGTGTACTAGATGTTCTTTGTAGTCAGTGTTGCAGTACTGATCCTTAGGTCTTCCTGCCATGCAGAAACCCATGACTCACACAGTTGCAAGAGTCATTTCATTATCCCTTGCTGATAGACATCAGATGGTTGCCGTTCGGATATCAGTGTATATGAGGGGCACCCCACTGGTACCATCTTCAGTTCTTCTGAGATGTGCAGTCTGATGCACTTCTCCATTTAACAGACACATGCAGAATGTTGGCCAATTCATTTTTCTCCAGTGTTCTAACAAACAATTTTCAGACGAGTACCCCACTGGGGAAGTATTACTTCTGATTAATGTTCAAAAAAAGTTAATAACTGCTTGAAGTGTGAAAAGCAAATCCTGCATAAAGACTTTTATTTGTTTGGTTTAGGAACTCATGCAATGTTTTTAGTTTTCAGAATTGTGCTAGAGTTAGAGGCATGACCTTTAAACTTAGGACTGAAGTACTAGAGGCACACTTGGAGTACTTGTACCCAGTTCCTGATGCTTCTCAGGATTCTTTGGTTTCAACCACTAATTTAACAAAATAATGAAACAACTCTAAAGAAAAAGATTCAACAGATTATAGTGTCTATGTCTAAGTCAACTGACGGCTCTGGTGAGGCACTTTTGCAGCCCACAGGTCTGATGACTACTAGGTCTGAGCCTTATGGCATGAACCCTTGGGAAGCCACCATGGCAGCAGGCCACTCAACACTGTTCTCCCCACTGTTAAAGTTGTTTAGGTTTGAGGTAACTCAGCAGACCTCAGCTTCTGATGCCTGATCATTGGTTACTAAGGGAGATTGTTTCGAATTCTGCATTTTTCTTTCTTTTTTTTTGCAGGAGTACACTCCATTAATCTGGTCCAACTGCAAACCAAAATTTCTTCTCAGAAACCCAATAGACAGAGGCATGGAAAGCAGATACTTCTACCTTAAATAGACAAGACTCTTTCTTTATGCTTTTCCACCCCCCCCCCGATTCCCAGAGTACTTGATAAAGGTGGGTCAGACAGGGTAAGCATGAATGTATTAGCCACTTCTGGCTAAGGCAACATTGGTTCTACCTCATCTAGACCCACAGCAAAGGGTGACACTACATTCTTACAATATGATAGACCTACTCTCCCAGTTTAAAGAGTCTGTCATTCATCCTCACCTGAACACCCTCAAATTAACAGCTTGGAGGATTGGTTACTGATCCCAAATAATGCAGACTATTCTACAAAATTTCTATCAGTCCTGACAGAGGCAATAAAAACAAATAATAAAAAATCATACTTATCCAAATGGAAAAGGTTTTCTCTTTGGTGCAAGAACAAGGATACTAACCCTTCACTGGCAGACATGGACATTGTGTTAGAATACCTGTTAGGATTAATTCACTAGGGACTTTATTATTCCACTATTAAGGTACATGCTTCAGCTATCTCAGCCTGCCTTATCTGCTTTCTCCTTGTCTATTCTCACCCTCACCAGTAACTTTTTCTAAAAGGGGTCAGATGCCTTAGGCTTCCAAGGAAAAACCCTGCCCCTACCTGGGATTTAAACTATATTTTAGAGAAACTTACATTACCACCTTTTGAGACAACAGCTTCTGCTCCCCTAGAGATGCTCACCTGGAAGACCACCCTACTCATAATCATCTCATCACCCAAGTGGGTTTCAGAGCTACAAGCCCTGATGTGCTTGGAACCCTTCACTGTGTTTCACAGGGACATGGTAATGCTTAGAACTAATCCATCCTTTATTACCAAAGTAGTGTCAGAAAACACTGAATGAAGCTATTCACTTGCCAGTTTTCCTCCCAGATCCACAGAATAAAGCAGATTAAGTTTTGCATTCCCTGGATGTACACCAACAGATCAGGTATTTCCTGGACAGGACGAAATTCCCTAACAGAGCAGACCAATGACTGGTGACATTTGCTGAAGAAAATGAAGGCAGACCTGTCTTTGTAAATGGATAGCCGACTACATTAAGGCAGTTCCAAGCCATGTCAAAGCCCACTCCACCAGACACAGTGCAGCCATTACTATCTTTCTCAAAGATGTTCCTACACAGGCTATCCTGGAAGCTCCCACATCTGTACATCTGTCCACACCTTTGTTAAACATTACAATTTAGCCAATGTCCCAACTCTTTATGGTGCTGCCAGCCTTATTAACCTTCAGGCTTCACAAAAATCAAGACTTGAACAATGCTATAATAAAGTTGCTAAATTTGCAGCAAATAACCCTTTCGGGCTAGCCACCTGGCACTGCATTCCTTGGCTTGGGATGATTGTCACTGCTGAAGTGACACCCAATCCCATGTGCAAAATGGGAAAAGGGGTTGAGGATGCATGGATGGAACTCTTTCAGAACCCATCGCTATATAGTAATGAAAAGTCTAAATTGGTTAGAACTACCCCAAGTAACATGTACACAGCTTCTTACCACCTATGAAATTATCCAGCATTCATCTGCTTGTCCAGCACTAAATAACATTCTACACAACTGTGTTCTCAGTCTGTCATTACGATCCAATGACCAAAAACTTCTGCCTGTCCATATACCTAACAAATCTGCTGGGCATTGTCTATACTTATACCATGTTGCTAAGGCCTGGAACTCCTTAACTGTATCCATCAGGTCTATATCCTTCCTCCTATCCTTCAAAACCATTCTGAAAGACTTCTAAGCCCAAAAGCTGGCTTTGTTCTTGCTCAACACCGGGATAAACGATATCCTTAATTGTGGACAAATACCTATTCATACCTTACACTGCCTTACTCTTCCTTCTTCATTCATTTCCTTAGTTCTATTAATTTATCTCCTGTGTCTTTCTCTCTAAATATACCATAAGCCTGCTTTCTGTCACTTCATATTGTAATCACTGTTTGTATTATAGTAACTTCATTTTAATTTCTCTATAAATTAGCTAACATTTCTCTAAATATTAAATCATCACATAACTTGCACCTATTATTAACCAGTGTTTTTATATTATGTCTAATTTGGTATAATTAATTAAACTGTAGATGTTTTTGTATTAATTTTGAAGATTGCACAATTATTGTTTTTAAAATGTTTTATCACACTTTGGAGCTTTTCTGTCTTGGCTTCTGCTGAAAATGGTCTCCTACCCACTTGGACTTTTACTGTAACCAAATGTCAGTAAATAAATAAATTATCTATAGCTCCAAGGGTGCTCTCTTATTTCCTAATATAGATGGCTTACTTATCTTTACAGAGTATTTTCCAGATGCTAGGAGTCCTTAACATGGGTTTCACCTCTTACCAATCTGGGATTCCAGCTAAGTATACAAAAATCATCTTTGTCTCACACAGGAATGTTTTTTTCTAGGTTGCCTTCTACAGTCCTCTTAGCAAAAGGCTTTTCTTACTTAGCAGAAGGTAGAGTTTTATCTGGAAACTTTCTTGACGTTCTTCAATCAGTCTCAGACTTCGGCAAGAAAATATTTCAGAATTCTGGGGGACATGGCTTCTGTGATTCTCATAAACCCTCCTCACTGGGTTACACAGGAGAAAAATTCAATGGCTTGTAAAAGACACATGGATCCAACATCTTCATCCTCTGAAGTTTCAGATTCCAATATTGTGCTTTATTAAAGTGGAACTGCACTGATGAAGACAACAAATGGCTCTAAATCTAGGTCTCCATGTTGCTCCTCTGATCTCAAGTCAGTCTGTAACTGCAGATGCCTCAAATTTGGCAGTCTCTGTGGAGGTAAAAATGCAAGGCCTGTGGACCACCACAGACAGACCAAAGCACATAAATGTCAAAAAGGGGTCTATATTAGTTTGCTGGAATGATATTCATGCAAACACCTATTCAGCAACCTGTAATCAACAAAAATTGCATTAGCAATTTGCTGAATTTGCTAAGGGCAACTAAATAATTGCCCGAAGCACAATGGACCAACTTTTATGTGACTTGAATCCATGCCCCCAACTATATATATATATATATATATATATATATATATATATATATGTATACCAACTCCGAGATTGCACTACAGTGGAGGAAATGGCAAAGTCCTGTAGTTGTATGTTGTCCTTCAGGCAACTATTTTGTTGCCGTTAGTGAATTCAGTGAATCGCTGAAGCGATTTTCACTGATTATGGGTCGCTGAATAGGTGTTTGCCAGAATACCATTTTGGCGACCTAATATAGACCCGTCAAAGAGGTATGGGCTGTGATCCATGCCTTAAGCAATCAATAATGCCTGACAGGGTACATGTTAATGTGTAATTAACGCCTACCCAGGGGTGTTAATTATACATTAACACACACCCTGGAGGGCATTGCACTTAGAGAATGGGCTGTTTGTAAAATTGTTGTGTTTTACTTACGTATTTTTTTTTAACTACTATATTATTTTTTGTATATATTTTTGATGTAAAATAGTTCCTCCACCTAATATTTCAGACTTTCTGTAGTATATGTTAATGGTGTTGGAAGAAGCAGTTTACATCAAAAATATATAAAAAAAATAATACAGTACTTAAAAAATAAATAAGTAAGTAGAACACAACAATTTTATAGATTTTACAGAGAGCCCATTCTCTCTCTTATACACAGTCTTTTCTGCTTACACACACACACACACACACACACACACACACACACACACACACACACACACACACACAGTCTCCTCTGGTTTCATATTTGCATTCACTTACACAAGTATAACTTTCAACCTCTTAGAACAAAAAAATCTGGACAAAGCACAAATAATTGGGGGGGGGGGCAAAGCCCCCAAAATAGGGACAAATTTTAAATATTGCTCTTATAAACTTAGAAAGTTGCTAGAATAAAAGATCCTGTATTACAATGCATTTTCTGAAAGATATAAAAAGCCTGAAACTCAAATTATGTCTGTCATTATTTAGTGAATTCACTCCTCACTGATTTGCCACAAAACTTCAGAAAACCACAAAGTTTATGAGGAACAGACAAAAAATATGATGCAAAAATCTGGACATTCAGTGAAAATTTGAACAGTTGAGAGGTATGCACACAAGATTCCACTCTCTCTCTCACACACACAGTCTCCTCTGCTTTTATACACACATTCACTCACACTTGCAGACAGAAACACAAACACACTCATGCACATATATACACACACACTTTTTTGTTTATTTTTACACTTGCTAAACAGCAAAACAGCCACTTAGCGAGTGTAAAATAATGGCAGCCGTTAGTTTTTTTTTTTTCAGTCTGAGCTGCACAGCAGCTTGATATGCTGCCGTGAAGCGGTGGCCTCATTTTTTCAGTGGGCATTATTTGTACATTAATACCCTACTGGAGAATGATCGTTCTCCGGTCAGGGTGCTGATGTACAGTTTGCCCATTCTCTAAAATCTCTTTATCTATTGTCCCCTGACCCTTTTCAGGTGATTGGAGGCTACACCCCAACAATGTGGTACATAAAGAAGCAGAAGAGTATTTAAGTCCTACTTTGTGCAGGCTGGTTACGACTGCTTGGGAGGTAGCTATACAGCACCCCTTTACTTTCTAAGCATCTTTCATTCCATCAGGACAAAATGTAGTGCCAGACAAGCTGGGCAGAACCAGGACAGACCCTCATGAATAGAAATTCAATGAAGGGGTCTTCTAGGTCTTTAGTTAGTTGTGAGGAACACCTCAAATAGATCTGTCTGCCTCCTTTCAAAACAGACAACATATTCTGCTGCAGGGCACATTATAAGCAAGTCTGGAAAATGGATGCTTTTTCATTCCTGTGGTCAGGAATGTTCCTTTATGCATTTCCACCCTTTCCACTGATACTCGGGTAATTCTGAAGAGTCAGAAGAACTCTAAAATTATTGTGATGACTCCCTTTTGACTCAGGCATCATTTGTTCTCCTTTCTTATGGAATTGGCCAATGAGATTTTCCACAAGCTTCCTCTCAGACTGGACCTACTCACACAAAACAACGGAGAGTTTAATACCTTCTAATGTCAAGCAACTTTAAATATAATTGTTGCTTTTAGGCCCCTCCTTTATGAGGATGTACAGCAGATAGTAAAGGAGGAAAGAAAACTTTGTGCTAGGAATTCTTATATTGGCAAGTGGAAAATATTTTCAAGTTGGTGCCTAAACAATAACCAGATCCCATCAGGGATTATGTACCACTGGTTCTGAAATATTTATGTGAGTTACTTTCCTCTGGCCTTTCTTTTGCCTCTGTCAAGGTACATCTTGCAGCCATTTCAGCTTATATGCCCATGGATCCTCCTCTGTCTTCTCTGTTTTTATTAAAAACAGAGGGAGAACATCTTAATCCTCCTAAAAAAAAACAGGTGTTTTTTTCTTGGGATCTTAACTTTGTGCTGGAAGAGTTAACTATGTGTCCCTTTGAACCAGCTCATCAGGATCATTTAAGGTTTTTACATAGAAGATTGTACTCCATGCAGCTCTGACATCTGCAAAAGGACTATCTGAGTTTCAGGCTCTCATGGTGGGTGAATCCTCTCTGGTCTTTCACAGAGATATGGTCACATTAAGAACAAATCCCACATTTATGGTCACAGATGTTTCAGAGTTCACTTTGACTCAAGCAATTGATCTCCCATTGTTCTATCCAGATTCTCTGAACCAGGGAGAAAATATTCTACATACTCTGGATTTGCATAGGCAGCTCAGATACTATCTTGATGGATGCAAGTCCTTAGAAAACCTGATCAGCTGTTTATTTCACATGATGGGATAAAGAAGTACAACCAATGTAAAAACAGAGTATTTCAAGGTGGTTGTTCTCAAATATTGCCTGTTGTTATACTCACCAGGCTAAATCAGTTCCATGCAGTATCGAGTCGCATTTTTGGCCTTGGCATCTATGATGGCATACAGGAAAGAAGTAGACTCTGGCAATATTCTAGAGCAAGCAACTTGGTCTTCTGTGCATACCTTTTCAAAACATTACAAAGTGGGTTCCTTTGCAGGTCCACAATTGTTTTTGTTAAGACCATTTTCCAGGGGCTCTTGGATTTTTATTCTTCCTCCCACCAGGATTGATAGGCTTTCGTAATAAACCCAAATAGCCCAAAGGCTACTTCATCAGTGCGAATAATTAACATAGTACAGTTGTGTAAATTACAGTAACAGTAGGTGTTTCAATTCCTCTCTGCTGCAGTAGCCGTAAGCACCTGCCATTCTTCTACTTCTCTGTATAGTTAGTTGTCAGGATGTAAAGTCATTGGTTACTTTTTATATCTTTCAGAGGTTAAGGGTGGCTATGCTGTTTTCTGTGTATTAGCAAGAAAGTCTCGAAATTGTCTTCACTCTGATTGATGATTTCCCTTCAAGGAACTAGCCAATCAGCATTTGGACTGAAGGTGTGAGGAAGAGCCAGAAGTTTATGAAACTGGAGAGTTGTTTTATCCTAGGTGAGATACAACCCATATAGTCAAAGGGCTACTGCAGCAATGAGAAATTTGGAGACTTACTCTTATGTTAAGTGCAGCGGTTAGCTTGTTCTCTTGTTGGATTCTCATCTGGAGTGCCTTCTGTGTGAAGTCTGCATGTCTTCCCTGTGGTCTAATGAGTTTTAAAGACATGCAGATAGGTGCATGTGTGTGTGTGTGCATTCTGTAAAGGTTGGGAGCCTCGCTGGCAACTCAACACTGTAAAAACTCCACTGCCAATCAATCTGTAAACTGGTGATCTACTGTGGTGACCACTGACTGGGAAAAGCTGAAATACATTGCTTTTTACTCTTATGGTAAGTGCAACTTACACAACTGCATTTCCAGTTCAATTTCCCCTACTTTTTGTTATGGTAATATCTAGCACCTCTAGGACTAGCCATCAGTTTGAGGGGATGTATATTTATACTTCTATTGATGATTTTCTCATTCAGTTATAGTCCATAGAGCAGGTTATTTGATCAATGAATCATGATTGGTTATTTGGATTCTCTTCTGTAAGTGAAAAAGAATATTTCTAATCTCACAGCCTCACTGCAAAAGTTGTTGTATTGGACACATTTTGGAAGAAAGTCTTTTTTCCTCAGACCACGATACACGACTTGATGTCCCTTTTTCAGCAGGTAAGGTTGCTGCCCAAATTGTTAGCCAGGCTGATCCTGATTCCTTGTTTAAATGTCAGTCAACATTATGATGGCAGAAAATGCTAGACCTTAAAAGGAAATTTCAACATTATTAAAGGTGTGTTTATAGTCATTTAGCATAGCATTTTAACCAAGAGACTTGAGTCCACTATTGATCCCACCTTTTCTGAACTAGAGTAGTCCAAATTTCAGGTTTTGCTGAATTCTGGGCTATGGTATAAGTTCCTGTGTTGCCCATATCCTTACTTGGATAGGAGGAAGCTTCTCTGTTCACCAATGAGAGTGGGGAGCTTTGAGCAGCCTATCTGTCCCTGGAGGAGTGGTCTCAGCCTAGCAACTAGTACCTTATTGGCCGTTTTGGGCTAATTCCTATCTCTTTCAAATTCCCTGCCTTAAAACCTGCATTTGCGTGGTTTTGCGCTTGTTTCAGACTCAGCACAGCTCCTCGTGTTCCTGCAGAATGTTACAAGCAGCAGAGAGATGAAAAGAGAGACTTTAAACAGATTAATTATTTTTTCTCTGCCTTTCTACATGTGGCTGCATATTCTCGCTGAAAAGCAAGTTTCTAGCTATTCTAATATCTAAAAAAGCTTGTTTTTGCATTTTTACTGTTCCTGCACTTCTTTAAATCATTTTTGTGTTGTTTAACTGTTGTAGGCTACATAGTCAAGTGCGCTAGCCTGTTTAAAGCATTTACAGAGGAGTGGTTTCAGCCCAGCAACCAGTAGCTTATTGGCCGTTTTGGGCTAATTCCTATCTCTTTTAAGTTCCCTGCCTTAAAACCCGCATTTGCGTGATTTTGCACATCACGCAACGTCACGCAATGTCGTGCAATGTCACGCAGCGCTGTTTAAGCAGTTTTAAACTATTCCCAGCTCCACAAAGTCTGCTCTTCAATTTTTCCCTTAGAACTAGTCAAACTCTCAAAATAAGTACTCAACCTTCATTCTACAGCCCAGCACTTGCTCAAATTTCTCAGTAAGCACTAACAAACTTTAGCACTACACCCCCTTATACTATCCAGAAGTACAAGGCTCCCTATTCGTCCATTCCAGACAATCAATAAATCAGTTCTTTAAACCATCCAGGCATGTCCAAAGTGCAGTTTCAGGTATACTCTCCAGTCCAGCTGGTGAATCTGGGAATCTTGAGGCAATGTTACAATTGCCTTATGTACACAGACAACCCTCTCCTCCTTCAAACAAACTCAAATATATGTGAGAGATGCAACTGTACAGCCAAACTGGAGGTCGAGCTCTCTCAACCCAAGACTGGCACAGTCAGTCAGGAGGAGAAGGAAACCACTCGCACCACACAACCAGTCTCACATAGATCAATCGCACCAGCAAACAAGACACATAGACTCACAAAAACATACTCGGAGGCTCTAAATAAAAATCTGCCAATGCAACAGAGACCTCCAAAGCAGACATCCAAGCAACCACTACCCCACAACAACTTTCACGTATCACATACTTCACAAAGTCAGTATGCCACGCAGTCTCAGCCCCTAAGGCTAAATAACACACCAAATACACTAGTAATTGGAGACTCTATTGTCAGGCACACTGACTTCCCACTCACCAGACTGAACAAGGAGAAGGTCACTGTAAGCTGCCTGTCAGGTGCCAGGATCCGCCACATAACACAAGCACTCAGGTCACTCTACAGTAGGCACAAGTATGACTCTGTCATTGTCCATGTTGGTGTAAATGACCTGAGATGTACCTCCCTGGACTACATGAAAAGAGACATAGAGGAGCTCTCTGATCATGTAGCCCAGGCCAGTATGACCCTGACCCTGAGTAGCATCTTGCCCTCACCAAGAATGATGCCACTGTATAAAGACAAAAATGATCAATTTTAACAATTGGCTAAGCTATTGGTGTCATTCAAAGGGGATCCAGTGTCTGTCAGCCTGGGAATGACATGCTCGAAAAGCCACGTTGCTTCACCAGGGATGGCTTGCACCGGTCACCCTTAGGCTTTTGAATACTGGCTAAGGCTCTTGCCACCCCCATAGTGCCTTTTTTAGGCAAGGCTAAAAAGACAAACCCACCTCCATAGACAATACCAGAAACAAAAAACTAAGGGTAATGCTACTCAACGCCAGAAGTCAAAACCTCAAGATGCACACACTCGAGGCACTCCTCGGTATGGAGAAAATCGATATCTGTGCAGTAACAGAAACCTGGTTCAAGGCCCCAGAGAGCACCACAACACTACCAGGATTCAACTCATACCATTCTTTTCGACCCCAGAACTTGGACCGAAATATTAATGGCGGTGGGGTATCCATTTTCATCAAGGATACACACACCTCCAGGTTAGTGGCATTGCACAAGACAGCGGAAACCGTCCACGTGCAACTAACAGTAGGTAAAACTGCTTTTCAGTTTGTAGCCTTCTACAGATCACCCACCTTGTCCCAGGAACCCCACTTGGTATTCCTGAGAACATTGAAGAATATGAAGGTCTCACCAAACACCATGATATTGGGGATTTCAACTACCCAAACATTGATTGGGAAAACTACTCAAGTCCCAACTCTTTCGCCCAATGGTTCCTGGAGTTTATAAACTCAAATGCCATGAAACAACTGGTTACCACTCCCACAAGAGGGGACAACATATTGGACTTGGTCATCACCAATATGGAGGCTCAATGTTTCACACCAGAGGTAAACCCCTCATTGGTAAGATCAGACCATAAACTAATCACAATGGACATCCACATCCCGACCCCACCCCCAGCCAAGGAAACCACTGTGAAAAATTTCTCAAAAGCAAACTTCACACTTCTCAAGACCGAGGTGGAAAGTTTCAAAGCCCCCGGGTTAATGGAAAATGCTACCCAAACTGCAGAATCCTTTACAAATGCACTCTATGAGCACCTACAGGAATGCATGGATCGTGCCATCCCAAGTAAAACCAAGACTCACTCCTCCAAAAACAGGAGACCAGTCTGGTGGAGCCCAGCTATAAATAAGCTATACAACAGAAGGAGGAAACTATTACATGATAAGACAAAATCCCAAAAAGGGAAGGCATCCCTGATCAGTGCTAGCAAGAAACTTCGATCCCTCATAAAATCATTAAAGGCTAGCTTTGAAAGAAAAATCGCCAAAGACTCTAAAGATAATCACAAGGTGATCTTTAGCTATGTCAAGAATCTGGGTGGCAACTCTCAGATCTGCTCTGAGCTGGTGCAAAATGGTACAAAATACACTGAACCCACTGACATTGCCAACATCCTGGCAGATAGGTTCAATGCAAACTTTACCCCCCCTTCCCCTCCCAAAAGGGCCAGTGTCTATCCCAGAAGAATGCAGTCCCCCCAGACATCACAGACACACAAGTGAAAGCAGCCCTCTCCAAAGTAAAAAACACAGCATCAATGGGACCGGATGGTATCCCAGGCTGCGTCTTACACGAGCTCCAAAATTAACTAAACCCTCACATAAATTCACTGTTCCAACTCAGCCTTACCACAGGTTATGTACCCAAAGAACGGTGTACAGCAACAGTGATCCCGTTCCACAAAGGTAGCGCCACAACAGATCCCAGGAACTATTGCCCTATAAGCCTGACTAGCCTGGTCTGCAAGGCTATGGAGCACATCATCATGGATCTCATAAACAAAGACATTGGGAACCTCCAAACACTGGACCCTACCCAGTTCGGCTTCGTTAAAGGCAGATTCATAGGTTCATAGGTTGATACTAGGCTCTCTGCCCTAGGGCATTTATAAGCCTAGCCAGAGTGTGTTTGGCTTTCGCCACCCTTTTAGATTAGTAGACTGTGTCTTTGAATAGTAGGTCAGAGAAGATAGCCCTTTTACGGTTAGTTTATTGTGCCTCTGTCTAGCAGGGAACCAGAAGAGATCCCAGGGGTAAACTTACGATCTCCCATCCACTCATCAAGATTTCTCTTGAAGATGGTCAGTGAGGGGCTCTGCCTAACTTGGAGTGGGATTTTGTTCCAGAGTGAGGGTAGCCTCTGGGATATGAATCTGTCCCTCCAGCATGTCCTATTTATTTCTGTGCTGAAGTTTACGTCCCTGGAGCGTGTAGCTCTAAGGGATTTGGATTTCCTGAGGTGGAGCATGTCCAGTAATTCTGGGTTGAACATGGCTTTATACGTCAGGCACAGATCGCCTCTGAGTAGGTGGTAAGCAACTGAGTAGAGCTGGAGTTTCTTTAGCTGAACTGCATAGGGCATCTGTTTGAGTCCCTTGATCCTCTTGGTGAGGTACTTTTGGGGTCTTTCCAGTTGCTGCAGGTATCGGGTAATCGACTCCCTGGCTGACACAAGCATCCCAAATGAGGCATTGTATTCAATTATGGGCCTGATGAGTGATGAGTAGAGGGGCACAATGACCTCTCTTGATCTAGATGTAAAACCTTTCCTGATAAGGTGGGCTATATAGAAGGTCTTTCTAACCACCTTGGCAATGTGATTGTCAAAGGAGAGATTGATATCTACTTGGGTCCCCAAATCCCTAATTACTTCTTCCGTACTTAATGGATTACCACCTATGTGGTAATTTGTGGGAACTTTGTTTTTTCCAAAGGGGATGACTATGCATTTTTTGGCATTTAGCTTTAGGCCATGGCTCTGGCACCAGTTATCCATCTCTGTGAGACCCTTTTGGAGGATGCTTGTGCTAGCCGGAGAGTCAATTATGGCACCCAGTTTGCAGTCATCTGTGAACTTGGTCAGCCATGGTCCTCCTGTGTTAGCCTGTACCTCAGAGAAATATATACCGAACAAGAGAGGTCCCAGGACTGAGCCTTGTGGGACGCCACTTGTAACTGGTTTAGAGTCTGACATGGCACCTGCAATTCTGTCCATGTGGGTTCTATCCCTGAGCCAGTTTGCAACCCATCTTGTGACAATGGGGTTGATATTTAAGCTGATGAGCTTATTTATGATGCCCGAGTGGGGTATTGTGTCGAAGGCTTTTGCGAGGTCCAGGTAGGGTGTGTGGACTACCTTCCCTTTGTCTATGGCCCTGGAAACGGTTTCAAAGAAGTCAACCAGGTTCAAGAGGCAAGATCTACCCTTAAAGCCGAATTGGGTAGGATCCAGTGTCTGGAGGTTCCCGATGTCTTTATTTATGAGTTCCATGATGATACGCTCCATAGCTTTGCAGACCAGGCTAGTCAGGCTTATAGGGCGATAGTTTCCAGGGTCCATTGTGGCACCACCTTTGTGGAGCGGGACGACTGTTGCTGTACGCCATTCCTTGGGTACATATCCTGTAGTAAAGCTGAGATTGAACAGTGACTTTATGTGAGGGTTAAGTTCTTCTTGAAGCTCGTGTAAGATGCAGCCCGGGCACCGTCTGGTCCCATTGATGCTGTGTTTTTTGCTTTGGAGAGGGCAGCTCTCACCTGTTCATCTGTGATGTCAGGGAGGCTACACTCTGTTGGGATGGACATTTGCTCTTTTGGGGGGGATGGGGGGGGATTTGCACTGAACCTGTCTGCTAGGATGTTGGCAATGTCTGTGGGTTCAGTGTATTTTTTGTCATTTTGCACTAACTCAGAGCATATCTGGGAGTTGCCACCCAGGTTCCTGACATAACTAAAGAAGGCCTTGTGATTGTCTTTAGTGTCTTGTGCAATTTTTCTTTCGAAGCTGGCCTTGGATGATTTTATGAGGGATTGTAGCTTCTTGCTAGTACTGATCAGAGATGCCTTCCCTTTTTGGGATTTTGCTCTATCATGTAGTAGCTTTCTCCTTTTGTTGTATAGCTTATTTATGGCCGGGGTCCACCAGACAGGTCTCCTGCCTTTGGAGGAGTGAGTCTTGGTTTTATTTGGGATAGTGATCCATGCATTCCTGTAGGTATCCATAGAATGCATTTGTAAAGGATTCTGCGGCTGGAGCCGTGTTTTCCACTGGCCCTCAGGGTTCAGTCCTGGGGCCGCTCTTGTTTGGCATCTACTTCTCTGAAGTACAGGTCAACACTAAGGGACGCTGGCTAACAAAGTTTGCAGATGACTGCAAACTGGGAGCCATTATTGAATTCCCAAATGATGTGGATACTCTACAAAAGGGCCTTACAGAAACAGATGCTTGGTGCCAGAGCCATGGGCTCAAGCTTAATGCCAAGAAATGTAGTTATCCCCTTTGGGAAAAAACATGTATCCATGAATTACCATATAGGTGGCAGTACACTAAACACAGAAAGTGTGATAAGAGACTTAGGGACACAGGTGGACAGTGGTCTCACCTTCGATAACCACATCGCCACAACAGTCAGGAAATCCTTCTATGTGGCACACCTCATCACGAAGGGCTTTTCATCCAGAAAAAAGGAGGTCATTGTCCCACTGTACTCATCCCTCATTAGACCCATTATAGAATACAATGCCCCATTTGGTATGTACCTCTCAAGACATCTGCAACAACTGGAAAGGCCTCAGAAATACCTCACTAAAAGAATCACAGGCCTAAAGCAGATGCCCTACGCTGACCGCCTTAAAAACTCCAGCTATACTCTGTCGCATATCGTCTACTCAGAGGCGATCTCTGCTTAACATACAAGGTCATGTCAAACACAGAGCTGTTGGACATGCTACACTTAAAGAAATCCCAATCCCTCAGAGCTACACGCTCCAGGGATCTAAACCTTGTCATCACAATAAACAAAACATGCTGGAGGGATAGGTTCCTGACCCAGAGACTCCCCAGACTCTGGAATAGATTGCCCATACATGTCAAGCAGAGTGCCTCTTTGGACCTATTCAAGAGGAACCTTGACAATTGGATGGGAGAAAGGAAATTCACCCCAGGGATCACGTCAGTCACCCTGCTAGACAGGGGTCCAGGAAAGTAAATAATGTGGGAAGAAATAGCCAGGGAATTGTTATGGCTAGGCTTGTATAGGCCCTAGGGCTGATAGCCTAGTACCAACCTATGAACCTATGAGCCCGGGAGCTTTAAAGGATACCACCTTGGTTTTGAGAAGTGTGAAGTTTGCTTTTGAGAAGTTCTTCACCATGGTTACCTTGGCTGGGGGTGGGGACGGGATATGGATGTCCAGTGAGATTCATTTATGGTCTGACCTTACCAATGAGGGGTATACCTCTGGTGTGGAACATAGAGTCCCCATGTTGGTGATGACCAGGTCCAATATGTTTTCCCCTCTTGTGGGGGTGGTGACCAGTTGTTCCATAGCATTTGAGTTTATAAATTCTAGGAACCGTTGGGCAAGGGTGTTGGGGCTTGAGTAGTTTTCCCAGCCAATGTTTGGGTAGTTGAAGTCACCCAATATAATGGTGTTTGGAGAGACCTTCATATTCTCCAGTGTTCTCAGGAAAGCCGAGTGGGGTTCCTGAGGTTGGGAGGGTGGTCTGTAGCAGGCTACAAACTGAAAGGCAGTTTTTCCCACTGTTAGTTGCACATGGATGGTCTCTGATGCTTCGTGCAGTGCTACTAACTTGGAGGTGTGGGTATCTTTGATGTATATGGATACTCCCCCTCCTTTTGTGGTTCGGTCCAAGTTTTGTGGCCAAAAAGCATGGTATGAAGTATAACCTGGTAGTACTGGGGTGCTTTCGAGAGCCTTGAACCAGGTTTCTGTTACTGCACAGATATCGATATTCTCCATACTGAGGAGAGCCTCGAGTGCATGCATTTTGAGGTTTAGACTTCTGGCGTTGAGCAGCATTACCCTTAGTTTCTTTTTCCTTGTATTGTCTATGGAGGTGGGTTTGTCTTTTGACCCTTGCCTAAAAAAGGCACTATGGGGGTGGCAAGAGCTTTAGCCAGTATTCGAAAGCCCAGGGTTGACAGGTGCAAGCCGTCCCTAGCGAAGCAACGTGGCTTGTCGAGCATGTCATCCCAGGCTGACAGACACTGGATCCCCTTTGAATGACACCAATACTTTAGCCAATTGTTAAAATTGATCATTTTGTCTTTATACTGTGGCATCATTCTTGGTGAGGGTAAGATGCTACTCAAAGTCAGGGTCATACCGGCCTGGGCTACATGATCAGAGAGCTCCTCTATGTCTCTTTTCATGTAGTCCAGGGAGGTACGTCTCAGGTCATTCACACCGGCATGGACAATGACGGAGTCATATTTGTACTTGCTCTGGAGTGACCTGAGTGCATGTGTTATGTGGCGGATCCTGGCACCCGATAGACAGCTCACAGTGACCTTCTCCTTGTTCAGCCTGGTGAGTGGGACATCAGTGTGTCTGACAATAGAGTCACCTATTACAAGTGTATTAGGTGTGTTGTTTAACCTTAAGGGCTGTGACTGTGTGGCACACTGACTTTGTGAAGTATGTGATACGTGGGTATTGTGGGGTAGCAGTTGTTTGGGTATCTGCTTTGGAGGTCTCTGCTGCTTAGGCAGATTTTTATTTAGAGCCTCTGAGTATGTTTTTGTGTGTTTATGTGTTTGGTTTGCTGTTGCTGTAGGTCTATGTGAGACTGGATTTGTGGTGTCTGAGGTTACCTTCTCCTCCTGAATGACTGTGCCAGTCATGGGTCGAGAGAGCTCAGCCTCCAGTTTGGCTATATAGTTGCATCTCTCACATATATTTGAGTTTGTTGGGAGGAGGAGAGGGTTGTCTGTGTACATAAGGCAGTTGTAACATTGCCTCAAAATTCCCATATTCACCAGCTGGACTGGAGACTACGCACGAAACTGACCTTTGGACATGTCAGGATATTATGATGAAATACTTTTTGACTGATCAAAAAGGATCAGTAGGGTGCTAAGTGGTTAAAAGAGTATAAGAGGGGTTTAGTGCTTAAGTTTGTTGGTGTTTTGCTTATAAGATTACTTATAAGAGCAAGTGCAAGGCTTTAAAATGAAAACAGAGTGCTTCCTTTGAGACTCAGATAAGTTCCAAGGGAAAAAGTGAAGAGCAGACTCCGTGGAGCCGGTAATGGTCTAAACCTGTTTAAGCGGTGCTGCCCGATGCTGCGCTATGCGCAAAATCACGCAAAACCTCGCTAAAGCGGGTTTTTAAGCAGGGGACTTGAAAGAGCAGGGAATTAGCCCAAAATGGCCAATAAACAACAAGTTTCTGTGCTGAGATCACTCCTCCAGGGACAGATAGGCTGCTCAAAGCTCCCCACTCCCACTGGTGAACAGAGAAGCTTCCTTCTATCCAAGTAAGGATATGGGCAACACAGGAACTATTCTAAAGTCCAGAATACAGCAATACCTGTATTAGGGACTATTCTAGCTCTGGAAAGGTGGGAAACAAGGATATTTTTTTTGTTTTTTTCTTTTTTTTTCTAGGCAGATATCAGAAAAAGCACAGTAAATACTTTACACAGGCTAGCGCACTTGAGTGAGCAACCTCAACAGTTAATTCAAACAAACAGACAATTTCAAATTGCATGTCTCTTAAACCTAGTTGACTTCTTCGAAATAGTAACCAAAGCCATAGATGAGGGGAAAGGTAGACCACACACCCTACCTGGACCTTGCAAAGGCCTTTGACACAATACCCCACTCTGGCATCATAAATAAGCTTACCAGCTTAAATATTAACCCATATGTCACAAGATGGGTTGCAAACTGGCTCAGGGATATAACTCACATGGTCAGAGTCACGAGTGCCATAGCTGACTCTAAACCGGTTACAAGTGGCATCCCACAGGGCTCAGTCATGGGACCCCTCTTGTTTGGTATATACGTCTCTGAGGTACAGGCAAACATGGGAGGACTGTGGCTTACCAAGTTCGCAGATGATTGCAAACTGGGAGCCATAATTGACTCACCGGCTGACACAAGCATCCTCCATAAGGGCCTTACGGAGACGGATACCTGGTGTCAGAACCATGGCCTCAAGCTAAATGCCAAAAAGTGCACAGTCATCCCCTTTGGGAAAAACAAAGTGCCCACAAACTACCACATAGGAGGTAATCCACTAAGTATGGAAGAAGTAATTAGGGATCTGGGGACCCAAGTAGATAGTAACCTCTCCTTTGACAATCACATTGCCAAAGTGGTTAGAAAAACCTTCTATATAGCTCACCTAATCACAAAAGGGTTCATATCTAGATCAAGAGAGGTCATTGTGCCCCTCTACTCATCACTCATCAGGCCCATAATTGAGTACAATGCCCTATTTGGGATGTACCTTACCCGACACCTGCAACAGCTGGAGAGACCTCAAAAATACCTCACCAAGAGGATCGTGGGCCTCAAACAGATGCCCTATGCAGCTCGACTAAAGAAACTCCAGCTCTACTCAGTTGCTTACCACCTTCTCAGAGGAGATCTCTGCCTGACGTACAAGGCCATGTCTAACCCAGAATTATTGGACATGCTCCACCTCAAGAAAACCAAATCCATTAGAGCTACACGCTCCAGGGATTTAAACCTTAGCACAACAATAAATAGGACATGCTGGAGGGATAGATTCATATCCCAAAGTCTTCCCTCGCTCTGGAATAGAATCCCAGTCCATGTTAGGCAGAGCCCCTCGCTGACCCTCTTCAAGAGAAATCTTGATGAGTGGATGGGAAATCGTAAATTTACTCCTGGGATCACTTCTGTGGCCCTGCTGGACAGAGGCTCAGGAATCTAGTCTAAAAGGGAGGCGAAAGCCAACACATTCTGGCTAGGCTTATAAATGCCCTAGGGCAGATAGCCTAGTACTACCTATGAACCTAAGTTGGTGAATGACTGCCACTAAATTGAACTATGGTAACTCTTGTTGTCCTCCACCTT
Source organism: Protopterus annectens (assembly GCF_019279795.1). NCBI lineage: Eukaryota > Metazoa > Chordata > Ceratodontiformes > Protopteridae > Protopterus > Protopterus annectens. The sequence continues at coordinate 309,542,546 of NC_056728.1, forward strand.
CAGAACGCTGGTAGTGAATGCATCCAGTGCAACGTTGGGACCATACCTGGAGGCTTGGTTGGTCAGAAGGAAGTGGTCCTCTTCTCAAATATGGCTAACGTCAACTTTTAAATAGGTGTGGATATATACAATATATACCTAGCTACCAAGGCCTTCAAGAATTGTCTGTATCCAGGGCTTGTCTAAGTAGTAACTAACATCACTGTTACGTGGTACATCAACAAGACATTAGCACCTCGTACTGCATACTGACTGTGCAACTTTGGGATCTTGATTTATCATTAAAAACAGTCATTTACATAGCACAAAACAGTGTTCTAACAAATGGCTGATTTGCTTGATGCATGTGGGCAATGAGCAGAAGCTCATTCTGGAGATATCCATTTGGATGTATTGTTGTTAGAACTCTACATCTCACCTAAATGTGCATCTCTCTGTTTTGTACAAAGCAACAAAATGAGTTATCTAGAAGACATGATAAGTATTTCTACTTATGCAAATGGTTGTTTTAGGTTCAAAGAGTTCTAAAAGCAAGAAAAGAATACAGTCTTTGGATTCTAGCTATTCACCACTTGTCAAGACAGTTGTGGGCTCCTCTAAAAAACAGAGAAAACCTCAGGTCCAGCAGGAAGGTTTAGCATTGCTTCACATTCTGTTGTACATTTGACCCACTGCACGGAAGTTGACATAATTGCTAACAAATCACTTTTCTGTGCAAGTTATGACAATCCTGCTGATTGCCAGGAAGGCTGCTGTCATAAAGCATCCTTTGTAGAAGTGAAAGAGGTTTCCATTCATTTGGAAAAAATACAAATTAGTTCCCTTTGAGGTAGATTCCATCTGCATGAATTAAGGCTTGCCTTTCCTAATTACTTCTGTCCCGTCTGAGCATGTCTTCCACAGGGACTAGGCTTTACCTTGTACCACATGGTTAGATTTTTTTTTTTAAAAAAGGACATCTCCTTAGCCTTCCTACAAAGGTGTTCTCCCTCCATCTATTTCTTCTCTCTCTATATATCTCCCTACTGGGACATGAATTTCATTCACCCAAGAATGTTGCGGCCCTCTTTTTAAGCCTGCATATTCATACTGTTATTTTGTAGAGCAGTGCACAGCATGTCACCCTTGCATTTCAAAGTGTAATACTGCCTGTTGTAATTTTAGCCATCATGCATGTGTTATTACTGTTAAAATACAGGTAGCAATTTGGAGACATTCAACTTTAGATAACACAGGCATCTATGTAGCGGGCTTGGTGCAGATCAGATTTTACCAGTAATAGGTAGCAAGATTCATTTATGAAGAATGTTGCAGAATTTCATGACTGGTTACTGGCAAAGCATACCTCTTCACAGACCTTTGGCACTGGAATGGGGTCAGCAGCTAGTCCATGGAGTATTTTGTCTACAGACTGATGTCATACTGAGGGTGGCAGCACAGTGTATTATTGCCAAATGGCTGAGACCCTTTGCAATTTTGTTAACTTTTTAGAATTTGACCACCTGATAAACACACTGAAATGCATACTGAAATCCTTTTGCAGATGTTCCCTTTCTTATCATGGAACATATGTAAATTATGTACGAAAAATGAAAAAGTTTCTGCATAATGCCTGTAAAATGCACAGACACACAATTCATAGATTCATAGATTCATAGATTAGTACTAGGCTAACTGCCCTTGCGAGCCATTTTAAGCCTAGCCAATTATCATCATGAGATTCATTCCCCCCCTTGTTTTTGTGTTGTAAGGCCAACCCCTTAATGTCACTCCCCCCTCCACCCTCCCCCACAAGTGGTTCACCAGGCTATCAAGCTAGAATGCTGGACTTTACAAGATAAGGGCATATGTTTTACAGTTATTATATATTGTCATTATTTTTTAACTGGGGTCCGGCTGTGCTTTGAAGCACCTTGCATCTGAAAGCAAATGTTCTTATTGTCATGGGAAAAAGGGTACCAACTGAAGGTGGAAACAAGAAAGCAAAAGTCCCTATACAGCTTAGATTACCCACCCAGAAAAAAATGGCAAAGCACAGCAACGTGTACAAAACCAAAAAACCAGGACTATTTTTTGACAAATGTGTGCAGCAACTTGTATTCATAAAGACACCGAGTATAAGTGCTGATGTACTCATGCTGACAGTATAGATAGTTCCCTTAGGGCTACATAGTCACTTTTTGGAAACTACTAGTGGTATTGCTAAAATGACATACTTTAGGAAATTTTTACTAAGTAGCTAGATCACCTGCTTTACAGGCTAAATACACACAAAACATTTCCTCTTTCTCTCTCTCTCTCTCTATCTCTCTCTCTCTATATATATATATATATAATATTTTATTTATTTATTTATTTTACATTTGTTGACCGGGATAGTCCAACTGGAGCCATGTCCATTTTCAGTGGAGGCCCGGGGAGATAAGCTCCAAGTTATCAGATACAATAATACAAGTAAAACAAGAGTACATAAGTAGTATTACCAACGAATACGTAGACAGACATGAGACACACCTGGTTATAGTCAGGAGAAAATTAACAAAAAATAGTTAGTTGGGTTATTCACATGCATGTTGAGAGTTACCCGGGCTTGTTGCAGTGGCAAAGCCAGTTATAGGTTCATAGGTTCGTACTAGGCTATCTGCCCGAGGGCATTTATAAGCCTAGCCAGAGTGTGTGTGGCTTTCGCCACCCCTTGGGATGAGAATACTACACCCATTTAGGGTTTAGTTTACTGTGCCTCTGTCTAGTAGTGACACAGAGATGACCCCCGGGGTAAACCTACAATCTCCCATCCACTCGTCAAGATTTCTCTTGAAGAGAGTTAGTGAGGGGCTCTGCCTAACATGGACTGGGATTCTGTTCCAGAGTGTAGGGAGCCTCTGGGTTATGAATCTGTCCCTCCAGCACGTCCTATTTATTTCTGTGTTGAGGTTCAAATCTCTTGCTCTCGTGGCTCTGATGGATTTGGATTTTCTGAGGTGGAGCATGTCCATTAATTCCGGATTGGACGTGGCCTTGTACGTCAGGCATAGATCACCTCTGAGTAGGTGGTATGCGACTGAATAGAGCTGGAGTTTCTTCTGCCGGGCAGCATATGACATATGTTTGAGACCCTTTATCCTCTTGGTGAGGAACTTTTGGGGTCTTTCCAACTGCTGCAGGTGTCGGGTAAGACACATCCCAAATGGGGGATTGTACTCAATCATGGGCCTGATAAGAGAAGAGTATAGGGGCACAATGACCTCTCTTGATCTAGATGTGAATCCCTTCATGATAAGGTGGGCAATATAGAAGGTCTTCCTAACCACCTTGGCAATGTGAGTGTCAAATGAGAGGTTACTGTCAACTTGGGTCCCTAGGTCCCTGATTATCTCTTCCGTACTTAATGGATTACCACCTATGTGGTAATTTGTGGGTACCTTGTTTTTCCCAAAGGGTATGACTATATATTTTTTGGCGTTCAGTTTAAGGCCATGGCTCTGGCACCAATTATCCGTTTCTATGAGGCCTCTCTGAAGGATGCTTGTGTCCGCTGGAGTATCAATTATGGCGCCCAGTTTGCAGTCATCTGCAAACTTTGTCAGCCACAATCCTCCTATGTTTGCTTGCACCTCGGAAAAATAAATGCCGAACAAGAAGGGTCCCAGGACTGAGCCCTGTGGGACACCACTTGTAACTGGCTTAGAGTCTGACATGGCTCCAGCAATTCTGACCTTGTGGGTTCTGTCCTTGAGCCAGTTTGCAACCCATCTTGTGACATATGGATTTACATTTAAGCTGGTGAGTTTGTCTATGATGCCCGAGTGGGGTATTGTGTCGAAGGCTTTTGCAAGGTCAAGGTAGGCTGTGTGAACTGCCTTACCCTTATCAATGGCCTTAGTGACTGTTTCAAAAAAGTCGACCAAGTTCAAAAGGCAGGATCTGCCCTTGACAAAGCCAAATTGGGTAGGATCCAATGTCTGTAGGTCCCCAATGTCTTTGTTTATGAGTTCCATAATGATCCTTTCCATAGCTTTGCAGACCAGGCTCGTCAAGCTTATGGGGCGGTAATTTCCAGGGTCCGTAGAAGCACCGCCTTTGTGGAGTGGGACCACTGTTGCTGTACGCCACTCTTTGGGTACGTATCCTGTAGTAAGGCTAAGATTAAACAGCAGCCTTATGTGCGGGTTTAGTTCCTCTTGGAGTTCATGTAGCACGCAGCCCGGGACACCGTCCGGTCCCATTGATGCTGTGTTTTTAGCTTTAGAAAGGGCGGCTCTCACCTGGGCATCTGAGATGTTAGGGAGGCTACACTCTGCTGGGATAGATATTTCTCCTTTTGGGGTGGAGGGGGCGGAGAAATTTGCACTGAACCTGTCTGCCAGAATGTTGGCAATGTCTGTGGGTTCAGTGTATTTTGTGTCATTTTGGACTAACTCTGAGCATATCTGGGAGTTTCCACCCAGGTTTCTAATATAGCTAAAGAAGGCCTTAGTTAAATGTCATATGTTGTTTGACTTTAGTTTTAAATTGTCCTAGGGAGGAGAGCAAAGTAATATCACCTGTAAGTAAGTTCCAGGCTTTGCCTGCAGCGTTAGCAAAGAGGGCTTCTCCAGAGGCGCTGTTGATTTTGATTGTCTGAATTAGAAGTTTGTTCGAGGATGGAAGCAGTCTTGGATTGTTATGGAGGGTGATAATATTTTGAAGGGCTGGTGTGTTATCTGGGTTATAGACGATTTTGTTAGCCATGATCAACAGGTTATATTGGATGAGACTGGGAAGTTCTAGCCACCCAAGCTGTTTTAGATTGATGCAGTGGTGTGTTTTAAAAGGCATTCCAGTGGCAAACCTGGCAATATGATTGTAACAGGTTGACAGTCTATTTAGTACAGATTTGTTTAGATTGGAGAGAGGGGGGGGGCGTATAAAAGTGTTGAGAGTAGATAAGAGCGAGCTATAACCATCTTAGCTGGAGGGGTTAGGAAGGCTTTTATTCTATACAGTGACCCAAGTTTTTTATTGATGTTCTTGATTGTTTGATTTACATGTAGGTCAAACTTTAGGTTATTGTCAATAATGACACCTAGTAATTTTGTAGAGGGGTCAGGGGAAATTATTGTCCCATCTTTTGCATTTATGGTAAAGGTGAAGGCGGCAGACCTATGAATCGGAGAGAATAACAGCATTTTAGTTTTTTGGGGATTTAGTAACAATCTACGTTCAGAGAGTCAATTTTCTATGGTATTAAAGGTGGACTGGGTAGCAACCCTCAGGTCTGTGGAAGAAGTAGCTGAGCAGATCAGGGTGGAGTCATCAGCGTATTGGATACAGCTGACATTTGGTATGACTGTATACAAGTCATTAATAAAGATGGAAAACAGTAGGGGCCCTAATATGGAGCCTTGTGGTACTCAAAGGGTGTTTAGTAATAGATTAGAGAGCTTGTTCTGCCATAGGACAGTGTTGTCTTCCATTTAGGTAGGATGTAAACCAAAGAAGGGCATTAGTATCAAGGTGGAAAGTTTGCAAGGTGTGAACCAGAAGTTGGTGATCAACCATGTCAAATGCCTTGGAAAGATCCAAGAATAGGGCAGAGGATATGTGATTGCTACGGTTATTGTTTATGATATTGGTAAAAGCCATTAACGCTGAGGTTGTGCTATGGTGTGGATGAAAACCATGCTGGGTATCCGCCATGAGGTGATTTTGGATTAGGTGGTGCATAAATTGCTTTTGTATACATTTTTCCATAATCTTTGCAAGTGGAGAAAGTATAGCTATAGGTCTATAATTGGAGAATTCCGTAGAGGAACCTCCTTTATGTAGTGGGATTATGTAGGATGTTTTCCAGATGGAGGGAATGTTAGCTTCTGCTATGGTGTGATTGATTAGTATCGATATTGGATAGCCAATGGCATCAGCTGATTTTTGAAGGTACTCAGCAGGGAGCTGGTCAGTGGAGAGTGTGCTAGGTTTTAATTTTTTGATCAGGTTACGGATAAGTGATGTGGACACTGGTTGGAAGGAGAACGAGAGTCGGTTTTTAGAGGTAGAAGTATCAGGGGCAGGGGAGCTAGAAGGTAATTGCCTTGCTAGGGCATGAATTGTTTCAGTAAAGAAATGGTTAAAACTGTCAGAGACCTCCTCTGGGGATTTGTCAATGGTGGCAGCAGGGATAGGTGTAGATGTTTTTCCAGGGCGGAGTAGATTGTTCAGCCCTGCCCAGAACCTCTGAGGATTGTCCTTGTTGGTTGTCTGTAAATTACAGTAGTATTGTTTTTTGTCCTGTAGAATAAATTTTTTTGTTTCATTCCTAGCATACCTATATTTAACACAGGCATGGGCAAACTACGGCCCGGGGGCCACATGCGGCCCGTTAAACGTTTTGATTCGGCCCGCCAAACTTGAAAAAATTTAATAAATTAACCTTGTTAATGTTTTATTTCCCCTGCAATTCTGATGTTTCCTCACTAGATGGCGCACTCTAGATATATTGGCTTTGTTGAGGTGAAGCGTAGGCCTATTACTCCACGTTTGCACTTTACCCTTTGACCCACCGCCCCTCTATGAAGATGAGCGGACTCAAGAAAAGGAAAGTGGACAGAGAATGTCGAGTGTTCAATAAGGAGTGGACAACTAAATATTTTTTCACTGAACACCGATCATCTGCTGTTTGCCTGATATGCCAAGAAACTGTGGCGGTTTTTAAAGAGTATAATATTAGCCGTCACTTTGCCACAAAGCACGGTAATTATGCTAGCAAGCTCTCAACAAAAGAACGGGAAGCTGCTGCTGAGAAGGTGGCAGCTAATTTGAAGGCTCAGCAAAGTTTTTTCACCGTCAAACTGCCATTCAAGAGTCAAGTACCAAGGCCAGTTTTATGCTTTCATTCAAAATAGCAAAGGCCAGCAAACCACTGTCTGAGGGCGTGTTTTAAAAGAATGTATGGTAGAGACAGCAGGTATTTTGTGCCCGGAGACCAAAGACAAATTTGAGAAAATCAGTTTATCACGGCGGACAGTGACTCGCCGTGTGGAACTAATAGATGAAGATATCACCAGCAGATTAAACAAAAAGGCGAAGTCATTCACTTTTTATTCTTTAGCACTGGATGAAAGCAACAATGTCAAAGACACTGCTCAGCTCCTCATTTTTATCCGAGGAATCAACGAAACTTTTGAAATAACGGAGGAGTTTTTGACAATGGAGTCTCTGAAAGGACAAACACGGGGAGAGGACTTGTTTGAATGGGTGTCTGCTGCCATTGAAAACATGAAGCTTCCCTGGAGTAAGCTTGTTAATGTCACCACAGATGGATCTCCGAATTTAATGGGAAAAAACGTTGGCCTGCTGAGGAGAATCCAGAATAAAGTGAAAGATGAAAACCCTGACCAGGATGTCATTTTCCTCAACTGCATCATCCACCAGGAATCTCTATGTAAATTGGTGTTACAGCTGAATCATGTTGTGAATCCTGTGGTGAAACTCATCAACTTCATACGCGCACGGGGACTTCAGCACCGTCAGTTCATTGCGTTCCTGGAGGAAACTGATGCGGATCACCAGGACCTGCTTTATCACTCCCGTGTCCGCTGGTTGAGTTTGGGCAAAGTGTTTCAACGAGTGTGGGAGCTCAAAGAGGAGATTGGCGTGTTTTTGGAGCGGCAGGGGAAGACTGATGAATTTCCTGAGCTGAGCAACAAGAGCTGGATGTGTGACTTTGCGTTTGCTACGGACGATTTTCACACTTGAATGAGCTCAACGTGAAACTGCAGGGGAAGGAGCAGTTTGTGCATGACATGTACACAAACGTGAAAGCCTTCAAATCCAAGCTGGCTTTATTCTCCAGGCAGATTTTGAACAAGTCATTCACTCATTTTCCTAGACTAGCCACGCTGAAAGAGGCCGGAGCAAAAGTAAAGAAATACAGTGAGTCACTGGATGCACTGCACGGAGAATTCTGCCGTCGGTTTTTGGATTTCGACAAAATAGACAAGTCACTTCAATTGGTGGCCTTTCCTCTGTCACAAGACCCTGAAACAGCTCCAGAGGAGCTTCAGCTCGAACTGATCGACCTTCAGTCCGACCCTGCCTTAAAAGAGAAGTTCAGTTCTCTGAAACTAAATGACTTCTATGCTTCACTCAATGATGCCGCGCTTCCAAATCTAAGGCAAAAAGCGCAGATGATGTTGGCTTTGTTCGGCTCTACCTTCGTGTGTGAACAGACCTTCAGCATCATGAACATCAACAAAGCCAGCCACAGATCCAAGTTAACAGACCTACACCTCAGATCCATCCTGAGAATCGCCACAACAAAACTAACTCCAGACTTTGATGCGCTGGCTAAAAAGGAGACCAACAACACTGCTCCCATTAAAATGTGTGTGTCTCCGTGATACGCACGTTGTTAAAATAAACAGTGCGCGCAGATCAAATATAATGCTTCACAGACTGACTTGCTGCAACTGTTTCGTCCTTGCACTGGTCGTTGTTGACTTTTGGCACCGGGGAAACAAATTGAATAAAAGGAACAGGACAAGTACATCTGCATCTCCTACCGTTTTTGAAAAAAAAGACAGTCAGGAGGAGAGTGATGGTGATATCCTGAAGGATAACAGAACTTTCAGTGCTTTAAAATAAAATGGTCATTTATTTGATTTTCAGTGTTTAAAGACTCATTTTGAAGTCAGAGATTTTATTGTAATGCTTTTCTTCATTTTCATTGGAAATTAAAGCACATGTTTTCTCCATATCCCAAGATGTGTATTTTTCCCCCAATGAGGTGATGTTTTCAAAGCATGCCATCTATCTGCTCCTGTTCCGGCCCCTTTGTCAAATGTTAGAACTCAATGTGGCCCACGAATCAAAAAGTTTGCCCACCCCTGATTTAACATGATCATGGGGGTCTTTTGTGGAACGCCATTGAGCCCATAGTTTGTTTCTGCTGGTAATTTTTAGTCTTGTCTCTTTAGATAGCCATGGTGCAGTTCTTGCTTTTGTACGTTTTGAGTGGGCAGGTGCATGTAGATCAAGAATTCCAAGAAATTTGTTGTTAAAATAGGCAACTGCCTCCTCTAAGGGTAGGTGTTTTAGCATGGACCAATTACAGGAGCTAAGTTCCAGTTGGAATTTGTCAGGGTCAAAGTTTCTTTTGCTCCTGGCTTTCCTGAGTAGGGGTTGTTGTGGGGTAATGGCTTTATCCTTAACTATGTAAGTGAGAAGATGGTCACTTAGGTCATCAGGGAGGGTACCAGCAGTGTACAGTTGGGGATTACTATTTATGAGTACCCAGTCGAGTATACTATCTTTTTGGTTGGGTTTACCTAGCCTGGTAGGGGTGGTAATGGTTTGTGTAAATGCATGCAAGTTGATGTGGGTAGAAGGGGATTCTATGGAACAAGAGCCCAAGTCGATGTTAAAGTCTCCTAGTATTAGTGTTTCTTGGGGTAATGACAAGATAGCCAGTGAAGCGTGTCTTCAAGTGTGGCTACATTATTACCTGGGGAAATATACATACAGCTGATGTTGATGCTTTTACTTTTGTTAAGTTGCAATCTAGTGGCAATAATCTCTGAGTTATTGATCTGAGGTGGTCGAATAACATCTATGGTCACATTCAATTCAGATTTATAGAGTACAGCCACCCCTCCGCCTTTCCTTGAAGCACGATCCAGCCTGTGTATATTATATCCAGGTGGTAGCACTTCATTGTCAGTAATGTTAGGTTTTAACCAGGTCTCAGATATTCAGAGAACATCAGGGGAGTAGACAGCCAGGAGGCATGCAATTCGTGTACCTTATTATTAATGCTCCTAATATTAAGATGACAGACAAGGAGAGAGTTAGTTGGTCTACTATATTAACTATTTCTATTCTTAGTGTATTATATGATGATTGCAGGCAGTGTTATATTTTTGGAAGAATAATATTTTTAGCGATAGCAGTTCTGGCTGCTGGGGACAGTATGTGTGTAAATTTGTAGCAGAGTTTGGTCTGAGTCAGGGCTTTTTGTGTAATATTGTTTATGTGAGAGTTAAAGGAAAAGGATGGGTCACTGGTCAGATCTATGTATATATATTCACTGTCATTTGGGATTAAGTTGTCAGGCATGTCTTTAATAGTAATGGTGGGTGAGTTGGATAGTTTCTGGGTGGTGGAAAAAATCATAGCATTTGTCTTATTAGGGCTAATTAGAAGCTTAATGGTAGTCGACCACTGGTATATAGCAGTGAAGTTTTTTTTTTTTTTTTTTTTTGTAGTTTGGCTTGGAAGTCTCAAAGGGTTTTGCTTGCTTTGAGCAGTAAAATTGTATCTGTTAAAGTATAACATCCATTTGTGGCAGGTCATTGGTTAGATCATTTTTCAAAGAAGAAAGAGGGTAGGGGCCCCAGTACTGAACCTTGGGGAACTCCTGTATTGAGGGTCCTAGTTGATTGCTGATATCTGTCTGGAAAGTTCAGTTTTATAGGTAGCTTTGAAACCAATTTATTGTGTTATTACCAAAGATTTTTAAGCTTGTGTATAACAATATTGTGGAGAACTGCCTTAAATTATCTACTCATATCAACAAAGATTCTTGGAGTTATTTACTATAGATAGTATCTGTGGCTGTAATTAAAGCTGTTGTAGTATTGAAGGCACTGCAGAAAAAGTGTGTCTTGTTAGTAAGTAGACCTTAACTAATTATGTGTTTGAGTATTTGTTTATATGAAAATTTCTCAAAGATTTTAACAATGGAGTAAAACTTGGATATGGAAAAGTAGTCTTTTGGAAGTGAAGGGGTGACTACTTTTGGAAGTGGAATGATTACTGAGTGCTTGAAATCCGAAAGTATGAGTCCTGTGGTTAGAGAAAAGTTAAATATATGTGTAATTGGTTTGGCTATTTTGTTGGTGGCTGTATTCAGGAATGTGGGTCGGAGTTTAGTAAATTTGGTGAATGATGTGTTCAGGTTATTTAGCAGTTTCACTAGTGGAAATAGTGAAGTAAAAGGCTGTGATATAGTATGCTAAAGGACAGACCTGTATAGTGTTATTAGTGCTAGTTGTCTAAGGTGCTGGTTGGAACTGGGTAGTTATGGTTTGGATGGGGGGTATTAGAAAAAAATTGTAAGTTTCAGGAAAGTCATTTAATATTATTAGCAGATGCTGAAGATGAGGGATTGGTAAACACTTGAAAAAATCCACAAACGTCTGAAAGCAAGGAAACCAAAGAGCAAGGCAGAAGCCCTCACAGTCCTAAACGCAATTTATTAAAACAGAAAATCACAGCGTTTTCGCCACACACATATGGTGGCTTCTTCAGAGGATACAAATGCATTAAACTGAAGAAGTAAAATGCAAAAAGCCTCAGGCATAGTTTAAATACATGCTAAACTGTTAATGTAGTTAAAAGACTGTGACAATACAAAAAGACACAATATTTTGACACAGTCAAACCCAAATAAAATTCAGTATTTTTTTTTTTTTTTTTTTAAACTATGCCTGAGGCTTTTTGCATTTTACTTCTTCAGTTTAATGCAGGCATCTTGTTGCATAATTTGTGGTTAATTGATAGCAGTTGACTTCAATTAACTTTCAGTATTTAACTGCTTGTGTTTGGTTGCCTTTGTATCCTCTGAAGAAGCCACCATATGTGTGTGGCGAAAACGCTGTGATTTTCTGTTTTAATAAATTGCGTTTAGGACTGTGAGGGCTTCTGCCTTGCTCTTTGGTTTCCTTGCTTTCAGAAGATGAGGGATTGGATATTATTACATAGCGAGTTAACTTTTCCCCTTACTTTTACTTGACTTGCTACTCGAGGTCTTGCATCCATCTAACCACCCTGAAGCTCACTTTCTTTTACTTCTACCTTACTTACTATGTATATTTTAAATATATAACTTCTATTTCCAACCCACCTCAGTATAGTTTGAGTTTGTGTTCTTAATGTCTAAGCTTATGCTTGCATTCAATTAATTTTTCTACTCAAAGTAAACTGCAACTATTATGATTGCAGTCTACTGTTGTTTTCTTAACTAAGGCTGATCCTAAAAAAGGGTGCGCTGGGATCAGTGTCCTGCACTGGTAAACACATTCAAATAAAACAAAAACGTAATATTTTTCTGTACAGTACCTAGTAATTCATCCTTTTCATTTTTTGATTATAAACAATGAACCAGTTTATTTATAAGTAACAACACTACAGTCACAAACATAAAATAACCTATGCAGTCATAAGGAAACAACTATAGGGATATAGTTAATAATACTTTTAACATGTTAGCCATTCAAAAATGTCTGCTAAGCATTTTAAAATAAGTTATAATGCTACAAAAAATGAAGAGTCCTGAAATCCACCCCCCTTCCCATAAATGTATAATGTATCTTAACTGCCCAACTTCAGGAAGTGTGACAGCATTAGGAGAAAGACCATCAAGACTAAACAAAGAAAATTATTTTGTGTCAGTAGCTCAACAGGTACTATATTCATACTTGGTGCAGAAGGCTGTGGGTTCTATTCTCCCACCAGGTAGTTGAATTAATGTTCCTGTACTGACACTGCAGTGCAGAATAAGGGGGTGCTGCACTCCTGAGTATGCAGTCCTTCATATGAGATGTTAAAATGATGCTCAGTCTGCCTGAACTGGTGGTAGATCAGGTGAATGCAAAATATCTAAGTCTATCCAAATGAGTAGGGGAAGTTTGTTAGTCCCCTAGCTAAATATCCTCTGAAAAGAAGCTATGGGCCTAGTGGGACTAACCAGTCAACAAAGTATGAATGAATAAGTAAACTAAAAATACTATGAAGTTGTATTCAAAATCTAGGTTTTACTTAAGTCCTCTCACTGATACCCAGGTTCTGTGCAGCCAACTCTAGACCTTGTATTTCGGATATTAATTTTACATTACCAGCTGTAGGACAGGCCACTTGTTACCATTTTCTAGTGATTGCGTTTAAGTAGTCAACATTATAAGAGTTAGCAAGATTCTTTCAGTTCTACTTAATAAGTTTACATTACTAAAGAAGCAGTCAGATTAATCTCTATTCACATATTTCCTGTAAATCTTGTTTTATTGGCTCTAACATGGAGCATTATAAGATAAATATCTACCATGTCAGTATTACACTTATAACAATTTGAGTTTACTGTGTAAAACATTCTATGAAGTCTTGCTGGAGTGTAAAATATTTGAATAGACAGTGCCAAAAAATGAAACCTTTGAGATCTGGAAGCATGCCAAAGCACTAATTTTACTTATGCATTTCTTGCTGAGTTTTGTTATACTCAGATCTCTTTCGTAGACCAGTCTACATCTTTTGGTCTTGTTGTTTTCATATTCAAAAGAGCATAAGACCAGCAAACAGTGGCAGTAAATCAAACTTTTATTAAGTGCAAGAGCACATAAGGAGTAAAAAGTCAGACCGGTTTCTGCTATCCTGTTACTTAGCCTTTATCAGTGTGAATACATTATACACATTGCTCTTGATATATAATTAAAATTAGAATTCAAACACCACCTTAAAGAACATCTAGCTCAACACTGGCTTTGCTCATGCCACACTCCTGGTTAGACCAACCACCTCCACTTTCATCCCCAATCCCGGCTCTTTCTCACATTCTCTTTTTCACAGCTACTACCAGTATCTTGCTTCAATAACTTGATTCCCCCTCTATTGGGAGTTAGCTTTGATAACTCAATTTCTGCTTTGACTTTCAACGATAATGCTCTTCCTGCAGGTCCACCTTTCTCTGTTCTCACCGCTACTCATGTTGTTTTAACACTCTGTTAAGCTGTTCCCATTTTACCACAAAACTTTGAAGGAAAACTAGCCAGCTTATTACTCGATACAAATGTTCTTTTGTTCAGTTGTTTAAAAAACATGTTATATGTGCAGCTTCATTTGTACAATTCTGTTAGCTGTATGTAAGTAATGACTGCTTATGTATGTATTTGGAGGGTTCCTCCCTATTTAACTACATGTAAGTAACTATATCTATGTATGTCTGGAGCTTTTCTCCTGGGCCTCCGCTGGAAAAGAGACTCGTGCCCAGTCGGACATTACCCGATAAATTAAATAAATAAATAAAAGTGGAGAGAGTGGGCAACCTTTCTCAGACCCTCTTCTTAAATTAAATACCTATAAAAGTTGATTTTCCACATTTATTCAGGTTGTGTAGCTCTGTGATATACTGATTGGAGGAATTTAACAAACTGCTCATATATTTTCAGCTAAATAATGCCTGAAAAATATATTTCTACTCATCCCCTCAAATGCATTTAGAATTGGTACTAATAGAGTTTTTTCGTACACCATTGTCTTCTATTAATAAGTACATTTTTTTATCAAACTACAGCCACTAGGGTGGTTTTTGGGGGGGGGGGTCTATATTATGTAATTGAAAAGTGAATTCACTGAACTGCAGTTCCAATGTAGATGCAGTTCGGTGAATTCACTTTTTGATTACATAATATAGACCTGGTTTTGGAAGGTATCTACATCGGAACTGCAGTTCAGTGAATTCGCTCATGTGGGGGGGCTGCACCCCCCCTGCTAATTATATATATCAACTCCGAGATTGCACTACAGTGAGGAAAAGGCAAATTTTCCAATCATCACTGTACTGTGACCTCACCATCAACAGTTCGCTGAACTGCATTTCCAATATAGATGCAGTTTGGCAAACTCACTTTTCGATAACATAATATAGACCCGGTTTTGGAAGGTGTTAATCCTGCTTCATCTAGGTCAGTCTTTAGGGGAAGTATTCTGGACAATCTATTAACTAAAAGTCACTGAAAAGTTTCCAATCATAACTGAAAATAGATACTGAATGGCGTGAGCCTACATGAAGAGGGTTTTAACAGGTGTCAAAATTACAGCAATTATTACTTGCCTCCTAAACTGGGGAGGTAAACTGGATTAAGAACATAGTTAGCCATGACCATGAAATTATTCAAAAACATTTCTTTAGCCTCAAGATGTAGTACTATAGGCAAGTCATCATAGCCAGGTGATTGACAACAGCTGTTATACTTCATTTAATGTAAACTCCTTCATGGAAGAGCATGCTTGGGATGGTTAAGCTTATTCAAAGGTACATAGTTAAAGAATTCAATTAAGTCTTCATTCACAACAGTTTGCATGGCATCCGTGAGTGTTGCAACATCTGACAAACAGTCTTTATTAACCACTTGCTATTCACTTGTCTCATCTTTAATGTCAGATGTTTCTGATTGCTAAGAGTGATCTCAAAGTCCCTCAGTATGAGTAATCTCCTATTGTGTTTGACTGTGTATCCCAAATGTATTCTCTATATCCTTAATTCTCAGTTTTTTTGCTGATAACTTCCATTGACAGTATCACACTGTGCATTGATTAACTCCACTTTTATATTGTTCCAACTTGTAAACTATAACTTTTTGAGATATATTTCTTCAGCAATTTGACTAAATCTGTTTGATAGTATCCTATTTTTTCAGGAATTCATTCTTGATTGTATTACTATAAAAGAGAATAGTAGGACATTACAGATTCAAAACTCTTCAGTAACTGTCAAGTTAGGACTTAACCAGGTGCATTTGTAGTAGTTAAAGCAGCACAATCTGGGAGCATTACTGGAAATTCCATCAAATAGGTGTATACCTTCACCGACTTCTACTGACAGCCTAGCCCCTAAGCAACTGTATTTTCTCTAGCTGATATTCATGGGTTTACTTCTAAATTTTGAAGTTTCAAAACCTTGAATTTCGTATGGTCGAGACCATAAGATCGAAATTTTGAAACTTCTAACCGTCTAAATGGAGATCACTGTACAGGGCAGAACGGTATATTTACTGTTTTCCTCACTGTAGTGCAATCTCAGAGTTGATATATTTAGTTAGCAGGGGGTAAGAGGGGTGCAAGGGGGCTTCCCCCCTGCAAAAATGTAAAAAAATTTTTTTGTTTTTGTTTTTTTTTTTTTTATTTACATTTCGAAGTTTCAAAACTTCAATTTTATAACCTCGACCATAAGAAATTCAAAGTTTTGAAACTTTGAAATTTAGATGTAGACCCATATGTACACATACATACATGCACACACAAACTCATCAACTAGTGTACATACTTTACCTTCCAGTCATTATTTTACTGTTAAATGTCTACTCTCTCTATCATCTCTTTGCTACATCAACCCTAAAAGAGTTTCTCATCTTACTAATATAACTACACCTTAACACCCACACAAAGGATAGGAATCAAAACAAACTGTATGTTAACTAAATTGACATAGCTTTATATATATATATATATATATATATATATATATATATATATATATATATATCAGAATCACTAAACGGCATAACATTGACAACAAAAGGTTGTAAACAGAAATTTAACAAAATCTCAGTATACTGTGGACTGGTGTTTTTCCCTTTCTCCACTGTGATGTGATCATGAAGCTGGTATGTGTAATTATCTGGGGGTGTGGGGGCAGAGGGGTTTGCACTCTGCATAGAATGTTTGCCGAGTTTTTCTGCATTTTGAGTTTTGACATTCTGTGGTCACTGGGGCGGCCACGGTGGTGCAGAGGTTAGCATTGTCGCCTCACAGCAAGAGGTTCTCTGGTTTGATCCTTGGCTGGGGTGCCTTCTGTGTGGAGTCTGCATGTCCTACCTGTGGTCGCATGGGTTTCCTCCGGGTGCTCCGGATTCCTCCCACATCCCAAAGACATGCCATAAGTGGATTGGACATTCTAAATTGGCCCTAGGTGTGAATGCGTGTGTGTGTGTGTGCCTTCTGTAGAAGGTTGGGCTCCAGGCTGGCAACTCGACACTGTAAAACTCCACTGCCAGTCATGAGCGGACAGGTGATCCGCTGTGGCGACCCCTAACCGGGAAAAGCCTAAAGAAGAAGACCTTCTGTGGTCACTGTCATAACATTCTGTGTTTTGGCTATTCAACATTATAAATGTACTCCACACGCACACGCACATATATGCCCACATACACACAAAAATACCTCTCTTGACTAGGATATTAAGTCTGTTCACATTCTAAGTTAATAAACAACCTGTAAGTACTAGACATGGAGGCTATACATTTCTATGGATAAATTCTCATTCTAGCCATAATTTGATATGTTGTTTAGTAGCTCATTCTTGCTCATCCATTTACTCCATACAGTAGCTGGTTTTGTAGTTTGAAAAGTTACATCAGATATTCTGTGGAAAAAGTAAAACATTAACCAGCAGAACTATAAACATTTACCAAATATTCTTTCAACTAAGGTAAACCTTTAAATAATCTGAAACTAAAAAAAAAAAACAAAAAACAAAAAAAAACAACAAAATGCTGAAAACATTTATAAAACAGTCTTTTAACAATATGGCCTCTAAAAGGACAGATGCTGTGGATGTTATTTATGAAACTGCAGCAGCTGAACCATGGAGATGAAAGTTTAAACTCTCCAGACATAAATTGCCTTATATGAACTCTTTTCCTTCCATGTTCCCAATTGTTAAACTTTAACAGTTAAATTCAGCTTTTAAATATGGTACATATCAATAATATGCCTGCTTATGAACTACTGAAGAAATGGTCAGTTCATCTGTTACTGTTCATGCATTGTCCAGTCTTACAAGTCCATTGCCTTATTTATGAACTTTTTGCAGAAAGTCCAGTGCTATAGCCAGTTTACCCCTGTCTCATTTTATTTACAACAGAATATATATATATATATATATATATATATATATATATATATATATATATATATATATATATATATATATGTGTGTGTGTGTGTGTGTGTGTGTGTGTGTATAGAGAGAAATGGAGAGAGTGAGAAATACTGTCTGACTCCTTTAAGTACTTGAAAAACTTCCACAGTCATGTTGGTGTACTGCTTGCCCTTCCAGAGACACAGTGTCAGCAGCAGATATTCATTCTTAGGTTGCCTGTTTAATTCTGGCACCACGTTGTTTAGTGTGATAAGTTTGCAAATAATTAGTAGGTTAGAACCAAAATTTAAAAAAACTCAAGTGCATTTGTTAACCATTGTTTTCAAGATTAAACACTTTTTGATAAAAAAAAAAAAGTTCAGTTCAATATCTGTAAAAGCCCAAGTCCATGTAACACCACCAGCTAAAAACCATAAAAGAAGTTAATTTCTTAACTTGTGTGAGACATCTGAAGGATTGTGACTAAGATACAGAAGTATCTACATGGAGGCTCTTATCACTTCCTTCCATACCTCTCAACCATACCGAATTCATTGGTATTTACCTGCTTTGAGGGCAAAATAATGGTGTCCCACGAATTCCAGAGTGGCTCCTTCAATTCCCAAATTTCACATTTTTTTTTCTTTTTGGGTGAAGTTATTGCTGACATCATCATGTGCACGATGACGTCAGCTTTGTGAGGCAGCCTGCTAGCCTGTCGGAATTCAGCTGAGGCACGAGGGGAGTGTCTGTACTCTGTTTACCTATTTTCTGTTACTTACATTCGTAAGTGGAAGTTACAGTGTCTAATTGCATGGGCTGGATAATTTAAACTAGTTGTAGTAGCAGTCAGCAGCGCATAACATCAGACCAGCAGAGGACGACTCTCTCAATTTGTTTTTGTTTTATACTTGTACTAGTAGTACTCTATTAAGTTACTACCAAAGTGCAGCAGCAGTTGAGCTGCAGAGTCAGACTGGTCCGCCCAGTGTCTAAGTCTTCTTGCACACTCCCATGGCGAGTGAAAAATTTGATCTGGACTTCCTCCGGCTCCTCCAGGTATATGAACTTGGTATACTGGAAATACATGAAAGTCTGATTTCTTCATTAAAAAGGTAGGTGTAAGGCTGTCACCAAATGGATTACCATTTTGGTTACTAGAAGAGCCAGCTGTAATGGTTGGAGAACCTTTATGTTTATTTTGTTAAACTTTTTGGTGACTGAGAAATTGTGCTGCAAGAATAGAGAACAATTGAAGTAATAATTGTGCGTGTAAAACACGATCCAAAAACTGTAAACGTGCAAATATGATACTGCTGGTGACATACATGCTCAGGTCAGGTTCTGCTGCCTTGTGGTTATTTACTTATTGGATCTGGTTTGGGATCCTATGTTTCCTGCTACCATTTCTTGATTTTCTGATAACTCACTGGAGATTATAGCCAGAAATAAATGCTAGATATTAGAGTTTCATTCATGCCGTTTGTTCAAAAATAAATGTTAATGAAAAACCTACTGTTCAATTAACTTTTTACCTGATTTGAGGTCTTTCTCCCCTTCATCATTTTGCTTTGTTCAAATCAGAATTCTCAAGCAAAGAAGTAGAGAGGCTCACTTCAGTTATTTACAAGTTCTACCGGCAGCTAACAGTCTAAGTCTTTTTGCACACTCCCACTGAGAATAAGAAAATTTATCTGGACTTTCTTGACTAAATTCATCATAGCTAGGCTAACTCAACACTGTCCAGATTTTCGCAGAATGTTTAGATTAAATATGCAATGCATGTTTTATTTCAGATTCGGCAAACCTACTACCCGGAATCGGACATATTGTTTGAAGTGCTTTGGAGCTTATTATCTGTTAACCATTCTGTGTTTTTTTGTTATGTACCATGTGTGTACATATTTTCAAGAAATAAATGTTCTTTATATGTGCCTTTCTCCTTGACAATTTTAAGCCTTGCCTTCAATACCTTAATTACACATTTTTTGAACTGTATGGGAGTTTATTAAGTGAAGTTAGGACATGGATGAGTAGGACATGCTGTGGGAATGCTATTGCCCTTTAGCATTGTGAACAGATTCTGAACTGAACTATCAAACTGCTTGTTAATAGTCTGAACAAACTGATCACCTGAACTGTTGTGAGTTATTGTAGCTACATATGAGCAGTGATCACCATTCTGTATCTTATGCCAATTATTCATATGAGGAAGGAGTGTAATTCCACTCAGTGTAGGAAAAACATCAGTATGGACTAATATCCTGGCTTTATGGTCTTTAAATGAAGTGTCCTTCAAGCAGCTTTACCCAAAGTTGTGCCTTGTAAAAAAAAATAGATGTAGTTCTTTATTTTATTTCCAAGAAATGTCATGTTCAAATATTTGCTACCTAGTTGTAAAAGTTATAACAAGAGAAGTTGGTCATCCTGACATCTGCAAGGTAAGATGGAGGCAATGTTGTGCTATCAGGTTATGCTGCAGTCATTTCAAGGACTTGACTTTTTGTTTATCAGAAAGGGAGTACAGTAAATTACTTGTGTAAAAGATAGAAATTAAGAAGAATATGGACAAATTTGCAGAATCAAGTGGTGCTTTCATTACTGGCAGTGTACCAGTAGTGGGTGGATGAACATCTGACTCACACTTACCTCAGTAACATAACTGTCCCCATAGGGAATACAAACTATTTTTGCTGAAACGTAACTGATGGACATTGTCCAGACTACAGAGTATACTGTAAAATCTTGGTAACCATTGCTACCATTGCAAAGAAAATTAGTATTCAGATTTAAAGAATTGCTTTAATATTAAAAAAAGGTAGCAGGATGGAACATGAGGCAACATTTCACAGTATGTACCCAATATGATGCACCTGAATTCAGACTGCATATTATACCAACCTTTTTTCTTGTTTAACTAGACTAAACCCATGGTCATCCTTATGATAAACAATGGATTATCAGGGAGAAGGAAATTGTGTTTGATGAGGGGAGCAGTCTGAGTCTGACTACTACTTCACTATGAAAATACAGTTTAGTCTGGGGTCATAATAACAGTGTAACTGAAATTGCATTTTCCAGGATAATATTTTTACTTGTAGAAAGTCTTACGTTTCAGACACTTGAGTTTGGGAAATCTGAACTCCAGTGCCTGACCCAGATACATTGTTGTGCATGACGACTATCTGTAGTTAGTAGAAATTAATTGAAACTAGACAGCAAATAAAATCTAGCTTTTATTAATGCAGTAAGCTGCTTCAGGTAAGGAAAACTATGGGAAAAGAAAAGGTGTACAAAGATCAGCCAAAGTAGTAGAGGAGGATATAGAAATAGTCTTGTGTAATCCTACAGCCTGAGAGTCATGAAGTGTGATTATTGCAAGTGCAAGTGTAAAGCATGGCTCCTTAACAGTAACAGCTTGGTGGAACGTGGCAGGGCAGACTGTGGAAGATGGAATAAAGGGGTCAGAATAGAAGCAGTTAATTTTATTTTTATAAAAGAAAATTGTATTTTAGTTTTGCACAAGTCAAAATATTAATATAAATAAAACACTATTGTTCTTCTGCTAATTTTGTGTTTCATGATCATATTTTGGTTGTTTGTTCTTCAGTTTGCATTTAAAAGTTGGCATCCCACAATTCCAATGGAGTGGGTGGGGTTATACAATTATGTACGTAAATTTTACGTTAATCAGCATACGGATTTGTACCTATTTTTCATGGGCCTTTGTTCAGATTTTTGATGTTTCCAGGGTGAGAGGTATGGATCCATCAGTCATTTAGCTTCCTTTGATTCATATTAAGTACAGCTAATTGCAAGTCCAGCACTCGGTGTCTGATATAATAATATAAATTCAGGTACATGTATTAAATACTCCCCTAATGATTCAACATTGTTACTGACCACGATCCAATATATTACAATCAACTAAAGTCCAGTATTGTAAGGAAGATCTGTTTCTGATACAATAGTGAAGCCCACTTACTTGAAACAAATGGCTGGAGCAGAGGAACCAAAAAAAAAAAAAAAAAAAAAAAAAAAAAAAACAGCTATTACTTGAGATTTTTTAAACTTTAGTCACCTGTTCAAAACCTTTTACCCTCAGCAATGCAGCTTTCTGTGTCTTGATGATTATTTTTCAAAAAACAGGAAAATGATGCAATTAGTTATCCTGCTGCCTGCTACTGTTAGTAGATACTGCTTCTTCAGGCATATTTCCCAAATACACTGTGTCTTCAGCAGAATTTTGTTGCACCTCTTTGAGTGTTGCCTCTGCATCCTCCGGTGTATAAATTGTCATTTGTCCCTCTGAAAGATTCACCTACAGTTGTACAAGATATATTTTTGCCTGTTTACATAGTTTAATGGCTGCTTGAAAGGTAGCTTTCCCTTTTAGTATCTGATTAACAATCCTGGCCATGCACAAATCACGATTCTCTGATTTTCACTGCTTTTCCAGAAGAGGATATTTTATAAAGAACTTCTCTTTTTGGTTTATAAAACTGAAAACATACAAGGGAGGGTAAAGGGATCCTTTCCCTTTGATGCTGAGGGAGAAATAGCCAATTGGCTCTCTCAATAAAAATGTATTTAGCAGTTACCTAGTCAATTCAGCTAACTTATCAGTAATGTGTTCCACATAGTCTGTTTCTTCCTGCTAAGGGATGCAGATAAATTACAGATCTATAAACATCCCTTCGGCTTCCATGCCTGCCATTTTTTTCTTCCAAAGATTTAGTGTTTGCTTCTGAGGAAGACATCTCTGTGTGAAACATCATTAAATCCTCCCACCAACTCCAATAACTAATTTGATTGTGTAGATAAAGCTTCTTCCATATCCTTGAGCCTTTTTATCCAAATGAATAATATAATCCAAAAAGTAGCATTACTCTTGTTGAAATCCAGTCACAGTTTTTCACAGGGCAGTGAGTTACTTGGCCAACATACCGACTGTCTTAAACACCAAACCCACCAACACCCACTCTACTTATATATACCAACTCCAAGATCGCACTACAGTGGGGAAAAGGCAAATTTCCTAATGCTGGCCAAGTTGCTCACTACCCTGTGAAAAATGTTTGTTGATATGAATGTTCGATTAACAGCCATTCGCTGATTTATGTTTGATGAATGGCCATTCACTGAAGTTAGTTTTCGATGCTGTAATATGGACCCATGTTTAGGATAGGTTGCAGGTTCACTCTTAAGTAGGAGTATTGTTTTTCCTGTTGTTAACCAGGCTGATGTCTGTTTGGGGTGCACATATAAGTAGATGTTAAGTTGTCTATCTCGCCTTCGTTTCTTGCTTGTTGGGATCAGACTCCATCCTCGGCTCTGACTCGGCGATCTTCTATAGCTCGAGAGCTGTTTACTGGCTCGAGGCTACCCCTTATCCCATGATGCCTAGCGCTAGCTACCCAGATCTCGTTTGCCACTTCAGCTGTGAGGTTCGTTGTTACTGGCTCAGGCTCATATAAGTTTTATTGAACTATATTTTCTGTCAGTTTAGGGTTTTTTTCTGGTAGTTTATTGTTTAAATAATAGACGCTAACTAGTTTGTTGTAGTTTAGTGTATTTGTAGTTTTCCCTTAGAACTCATTTAAATTAGAGAGTTCTCTCCCCCCCATCCCTCTTGTAGGTAGCATTTTAGTTTAAGCTTTTCTTCTTTCTGATTGTTAGGTAGCCACTAAAAAGGAGTTAGCGGAAACTTCTTCCTCTGTTCATCCTCCTAACAAGGAGTCTAGGACCATGGATAGATACGGGAAGCGTAGGTTTGCTTCAGCGACCTTTTCCATGAGGTCACTGAATTACTTATGCCATTTTACCAGGCTTCAGAGGGATCTCCTGAAAGAGCTCGGAGATTTCCTCCAGGATCCATCAGCTGAAGGGGCTCAAGCTAAAGTGGCTTCTCAGCTGGCGACCCTTAATTCTGTAGTCACCTCCTCCATGAGGCTCATTTCCTATGCAGCTGATGGTGCGAGTAGAGCCACAGGTACAGGCATGGCCCTCAGGAGACACACATGGATTCGGCTGTGTAATTCTGCGGAACCCTATAGAGCGTCGTTCACCAACACTCCCTTTGACGGTTCCTTTCTTTTTGGACCACAGATGAAAGACACTCTGACTAGGTGTGAACAGGAAGGCAAGACTCTCTCTGCCGTGGGAGTCCATTTTTCCACTCCTTCCAGACCATATCCCAAGGGTTAGAAGAGTGGTAAAATGTGGTTTCAGAAATCCTAGGGAGCCTCGCCTGACACATGTAGTGATTTTTCCTCCAGGGGCAGAGGAGGAAACAACAACAACAGACGCTGCCCTCGGGGCAGAGGGGGGTCTGCAGAACCAGGGCAGCAGAGAATCCTTCTCTGACAAGCCCTTCCAGAATCCCTAAAGGGTTGCCCGGCTGCCCGCCTCTGGAGGTAGTCGGGGGAAGACTTTCACTGTACCCAAAAGCCTGGCAAAACCTAACGCGAGACAAATGGGTACACTCAATCATATCCAGAGGCTACATAATTCCCTTCTTTCAACCCCCCTTACCGTCAAGCAAATCCCTTCCAGATGTTCCACCCAATCTGAGGGCCCAAGCAGTCGTAGAAGTTTCAAGACTGCTAGAAAAAAGAGTCATCCAGGAAGTCCCAGCAGACCAATAAGGATCCGGAACTTACTCAAGGTTCTTTTTGGTACCAAAAAAGACAGGGGACTGGAGACCAATAATGGATCTCAGCAGACTAAACAAGTCTGTTCAAAGTACAAGGTTTTGGATGGTCATGCTACAGTCCATTCTACCCTTTTTGGGTCAGGACAATTGGATGTGCTCAATAGATCTTCAGGATGCGTACTATCACATCAAAATGGACAGGCGCTCCAGGAGGTTCCTTCGCTTCCGGCTGGGAGCCAGTCATTACCAGTTCAGAACTCTGCCCTTTGGTCTCACCACAGCCCCCAGGGTGTTCACCAAATGCATGACAGTAGTCACGGCTCACCTGAGGCATCAAGGATTCCAGCTGTTTCCATATCTAGATGACTGGCTCCTTACTGCTACTACCAGGCATCAACTCCTTCAAGCCAGGGACTATACAATTACAATTTGTGCCCAGCTAGGCATTACTATAAATTTTGAAAAATCTGCCTTGTTGCCCTGTCAATCTATTACCTATATAGGAGCAGATTTAGATACAAGAAGTATGTCCGCAAGGCTACCGCCAGACAGGGTGGCCACAATTCGGCAGCAAGTTCATATCCTCATGCAATGCAAAAAGGTACAAATCAGGTTGGTCCTTCAAACTCTGGGTTCTATGGCAGCGGCAATTCTTCTGATACCTCTGGCCTGTTTTCACATGAGAATACTTCAGTGGCTTCTTTTCACACAGTGGTCCTTTCAACAGCTCCCCATGTCTCACATGATCATGATTACAGAAATATGCAAAAGGGACCTTTCCTGGTGGATGGTCTCCTCACTAGTGTCTCAGGGCAGACCATTCATCCAGCCCCCTCCGGTTGCCACAGTGACCACGGATGTGTCACTGATAGGGTGGGGGGCATTATCAGGGCAGGACAGAACAAGGCACTTGGCAGCCTCACAAGTACCATCTGCACATAAATGTCTTGGAGATGAGAGCCGTGCTCCTAGCATTGCAAGCCCTTCAGGACTCTCTTCCTTCCGGGACCATTGCAATTCAAATGGACAACATTTCAGTGGTGTGGTACATCAACAAGCAGGGCAGAACCAGGTCCTACCCCCTATGTTGAGAAGCACTCAGACTCTGGCAGTGGGTGATTTCCTCCCAACAATTTCTGATTACAACGCACATCCCTGGGAAGTTCAACGTCATAGCAGACAGGCTCAGCAGAGCTATTCTCATGCCTCATGAGTGGTCTCTGAATCAGGTAGTGGCAGATCTAATCTTCCGCAAATGGGGACAGCCTTGCTGCGATCTGTTTGCCACCCCCTTCAACAGCAAATGCAGCAACTACTTCTCCCTTTTACCGCTTCCCGGTCACCCTCCCACAGATGCTCTAGTCTACGATTGGCCTCAGGGACTTCTTTATGCCTTCCCTCCATTCCCTCTTATACCCAAGCTCATACAGAAAGCTATTCCGTTGGGTTGCAAAATGATCCTCATTGCCCCTACTGCCGCGACAGATATGGTTTCCGTTCCTGCACCATTACCTCCTCGAGCAGCCCTGGGCTCTGGATCCTATTCCAGACCTGCTGATTCATCAGTCAGGAGAGCTGCATCAATCCCTCCAAACACTCCAGCTCACAGCTTGGTTGATCCAATTCTAACCCTAGCCAGGCTTCCCAGCATTTCCCCGGCCGTGCGTGAGATTATTGTCTCCTCTCACAAATCTGCTACTTGGAAGATGTATGCTAGCAAATGGAAACGTTTCTCTTGTTGGGCAGAGGCTAGGAACATAGATCCCTTTTCAGCCCCAGTTCATGAAATCTTGGAGTTCCTAACAGAGCTTTTTCATTCTGGGTCCGCTTCTGCCACAATCAGGGTTCAACTAGCGGCCATCTCTAACTTTCATGTTGGATTTTCTAATCTAAACATTATGTCTCATAAGCTGTGTAAAGCCTTTTTCAGAGGGACTACTCTCCTTAGGCCCCCAATGAGAGATCCCCCTCCTCCTTGGGACCTTAATTTGGTACTAACCTCCTTGATTATGCCACCTTTTGAACCAGCAGCATCCTGCTCCATTAAGTTTCTATCTTGAAAAACTCTCTTTCTGGTAGCTATTACCTCAGCCAGACGTGTCTCGGAACTTCAGGCACTAAGTGTTCATCCTCCGTACTTAGTTTTTCATAAGGACAGGGTTGGTCTGAGAACTAATCCCTCCTTCCTTCCGAAAGTCTGCTCAGAAAATAATCTAAACCAATCTATAGACCTCCCTGTGTTTTTCCCTAACCACACCAACAAGGCAGAATACAAATTACACCTTTTGGATGTTCATAGATAATTGCGTTTTTACCTGCATAGAACGAAGGATATAAGAAAGTCGGACCAACTTTTCCTTTCCTATGCTATGGGCAAACAGGGTCTTCCAGTTTCCAAAGTGACCCTGTCCAGGTGGCTGTCTCACATAATTACCTTCATCTATCAACTAAGAAACAAACAGTTGTCTATCAAACCAAAAGGTCATTCTACTAGGGCTTTGGCCACCTCTGTAGCCTTCCAGTCTAGGTTGCCCATGGACTCTATCCGTGCCACTGCCACGTGGAACAATCAACACTACTTGGTTTTGGTAGACTCTTATTCGAACTGGTTTGAGATTGATCTGCTACTAAACTCAACCTCAGCAGCTGTTATTACTAAGCTGAAATGTAATTTCTCAGTTCATGGTAGTCCACACAAACTTTATTCTGACAATGGTACTCAATTTACTAACCAGTTTGTTTCAGAGATTTGCAAAAGAATGCGACTTTGTACATGTCACTAGTAGTCCTGAATATCCTCAGTCCAAAGGTCTTGCTGAATGAGCTGTACAGAGTGCAAAGCAATTACTTGAAAAGTCGAAGTATGACAATACCGATGTGTTCTTGAATTTAAACCGAAAAGTTCACTAGTAACAGAAAAACCACAATCTGGTATAGCGTAAAAACCTTTTTAATCTCCGCTTTTGTAAAACACTTCATCAGAAAAGTTTGAACCAACAATGCACACTATATTTAAAGTTTAAGACAATTAAAAATCAGTTAACAAATTAACCCCTTAACTTCTGTTTTTCTAAAAAACATTTAATGTTATGTTCGTGCAACCCAGGGGTAACATCAGCACTAAGTCTTATCTGCCAACTCACTTCTCTAGTTTCAATTTCATTTTTGAAGTTACCTCCTCTTTTGTCTATTATAACCTGCCCCAAAATTGTTGGTTCAAACTTTTCTGACATTGTTGGTTCAAACTTTTCTGATGAAGTGTTTTACGAAAGCGGAGATTAAAACATTTTTTATGCTAAACCAGATTGTGATTCTTCTGTGTTACTAGTGAACTTTTTGGTTGTAGTTTTTACTGTTCACTGGCTGCTGAAGTGGTTTTTATTATTATTCTTGAATTTACTTAATCTCAGAAACATACCTCGTGATGATATTCTTGGCTTACCTGCTCAAAGACTACTTTCCAGACAAACTAGAACTACACTACATATTTCATCAAGACTGTTGCAGCCTAACTCAAAGAACAATAAAATCATCAAGGCTCAATTGTTTAAGAAGTGTAATATCCAGAAATCTAGTTATGACAGATTGAGCAGATTACTTTGTTCACTGAGGAAAGGATAGATGATGCGAATTCAGGCAACT